>NC_138773.1:323539836-323694876 GCF_965119305.1 Pelophylax lessonae
AGTTGTGATCCTCTGCAGGTCCCCCAATGTGGTGACCTGACCCTCCGTCCAAAGCCATTCACCTCAAGAAGCTCACATTGCCCTTTCATTCGTTCTAATTTCAGGAATCAAACTTGAAAATTAGGTGATAACTTATTATTACCGGATACTGTATTGCAAAAAGTGAAAATTCTGAAATGACACGGGTCCATATTTGCTTCTTAAACCATTAGAACCCCAACATTTCCCACCCAATGGGAAGGTTGGGGGGGGGGGGGGGGGCTGGCGAGGGAGATTATCAGAAAAAACATCCAATACAGCCCACCATATTTTTCTCACAAGAGTTGATGGTCTTCCATTGGTTAAGCAGTCAGTGGAGGCCTTCTGAATACACGTATATGGATCACTTAAGGGTAAATTCTCAGGTTTTTGGCCAATCTATAAACTTGCCATCTCTAACATTTATGGACAACTTTAGAAGTTTGCTCTCATTTTACACATTATTATGTTACTTTAAATACCAACCAACCAGAACAGTGCTTACCAAGTCATCCTTCCTTCCATCCCGCTTAACGGGCTCATTTAGGTCTTCTTGGCTGCGGAAGCTGAATTTCTCGATGGCTTCGGTGACGCCGCGGAGCGAACTATAAATCTCATCAGAATTCAGGTTTTCAGTGTCATAATCTAGAAGGCTGGAAGTGAAATAGGAGATTAAAGCAAAGACTGAAAATCAGATACAGTCCATCTATCGGAGGCAATGGCTCAACAAGCAAAAGTTCTCCCAGCAGCTGGAGGCATGATGGAAGGAATCTGGGGGGACAAGCCAGGCACAATAGGAGCAAATCCTGCATTAAACAGTGCAGGGAAGAGAAATCCTAGAATATGGAACAAGCATTGAATGAATGGACAATGCATACAGCAATAGATGAAGAAATAATTGTGTAATAAGTAACCTACACTTCAGTAAAAAGGGAGAATCCAGAAATAATATTAAATGATTGTGCACGTTCCTGGTGTTATCAATTCTGTAGATTGGGCACATAAAATGGGCGGCAGAAAAAAACCGAGTACCTAAAGCAGAGAGTGGGTGTATACTCCACCCAGGACTGCCCCATAGGCGTAGTCAAGCTTTTTCCTGCCTAGTGTCCTACCCCTGTAGAGGGCAGTATAACCTAATGGTCAATAAGATAAGGAATTCATCAATGAACGAAAGAGAAATGGGCTTTAAGCTTCAACAAAGCCCTGAGATCTGCCCTGCAATCTGGCACTGACATCAAGCACGATGTCTTGACATTATTTAGCGTCTTATCGGTCTGAGAGAATATTTGTATTGTGCATCAAATACTGATATCTGTAAAAACAAAAACAGCTTTTCTGCATGCACATAATTGAATAATAGAAATCAGCAGAGCTTCCCCTCAGATCTACAGCGACCGCACTTATAGCGCACAGTGGATTTGCCTTTAGTAAATCAACCCGTGTGTAGAAAGAGGTGACCAACACATAGAAGGAGAACACAGGCGCCACACTAAGTGCAGTATATCAGGATAAAATGTTTAATAGACCAACGAAAAGGTACTCACAAACGATTGTATAAAACCAGCATGACAGTATCATGAAGGGGAATGTTGATCCCAGTGTCCGAATTCAGGATGGCACAAGCGGTCTGCCTGTGTTGATGGGGGAATAACGCAAATTTCTTGCGATTATCGCTAGCGGCTGCTATAGCTGTTAGCAATAATCACTGTCTTCTCCAAGGTGGGGGGATGAGAGTGACTGGTGCAGAATGCAAGGTGAATGATGGGAAGTTGGGGTAAAGGGATTTGGGAAGAAGGGGTAATGGGAGGGGTTTTTTTTTTGGGGGGGGGGCGCTTCCCCTGTGAGGAGAAAACAATGGCCAAGCAGGAGGCTTTCCCGCATCAACACTGCATGTGTTGATGGGGGAATCAAGCAAATTTCTTGCGATTATCGCTAGCGGCTGCTATAGCTGTTAGCAATAATCACTGTCTTCTCCCGGGGGGGGGGGGGGGAGGGATGAGAGTGGCTGGTGCAGAATGCAAGGTGAATGATGAGAAGTTGGGGGTGAATGATTTGGGGGGAGGGGGTAATGCAAGGTTTTTTTGGGGGGGGGGGTCTTCCCCACATGGTTGCAGGAAAGAAATTTGTTCCGTGTATGGCACATGGTTGTAGAAAAGAAATGTATGGCTGGCCTTAGCCGAAACATGTAAGCTGTTCCTATCTTCACTATTCTGTAACTGAAGACTTTGATACGGAGGTGCAGGATGCCGTCTCTCCTTATCTACCGTATCCGAAATATTTTGCTAAATTTTGCAATGACTATTTTGTAAATAAAAGGTACATTTAGCTACAATTTTCCATAATATTGTGACTTTTGCTACACCCTGTGTTTTATACCCACCTTAAAATTACCGGTAAATTCTTTGACCTGCCCAATACTGGACTGCCAAGAAAATGATTTAAGATTGAAAACTTGGGGACGCGTTCTGTAATTTTTTCCCATGAGTGAATAAAATACAGAAAAATAAAAACCCTGCAGGTCACCTACAATCAATAAAAATATGAAAGTTTTATAAAGATAATTTTGCTCTTGGAGCATTACTTCCCGTACAGAGATTTCGAGAGGTGTCCATAACTAAATTTTTTTTTTTTTTTTTTAATATCGCACAGATTACCAATCACACCCCAGTAAAGAAACTTTAATGCACTCGCACAATTCCAGTAAGGAACCATCAAGAACTGGGGCAATGTGCATGACTTCAGCCCATGATGGTGAGAATGAAGTGCAGTGTTAATGTTAAAGCAACGGAGTCTGCAGATTGGAATGTCAAAGAAAGGGCACTGGATAGGGGGCACGGTGGAGGCTGTTAAAGCTACAGTGGGGAACCAACTCCATATTAATGGCCATGGTTTTTTAATGGGATTGGCCAACTAGCTGATATGGTTGTGATGGTCAGGAATCCACAAAAATGGCCTTCAGAATTTTACAATTTACAATGTACCACAGACAGTACCGGGACAAGGTCATCTAGAGCCCAGGGGGAACAACATCGCAAACTGCGCCCCCACCCCCCAAGATGTATAAGTATCATGTGTCAGCAGCCACCCAACCCTACCCAAAAAAAAAGAAAAACTGAGCACTAATCTGCAGGCATACCCCATAAGCACGAATTCCACCAGTAAACCCCCCCCCTCTTCCAGCACAATCCTTGCCCCCCCCCCAAATCCCTGCAGCACAAATGCACCCCCCCCCCCCCAAAAAAAAAAAAAATCACCCCTCCTAGCACGAATCCTCAGCCCCTCAAAGTTCCCCTCCGAGTATACACCTCCTCTCTCCCCTTTCAAATCCCCCCTCCCAGCACAAATTACCCCCATCCCTCCGAATATGGAAACCCCCCCAATAATCCCTACTAGCACAAATCCCTCCCCCCAAAAAAACGTTTCCATCCTAACAACACAATTCTCCTACCCCCTCTACAAAATCATCTCTTCTAGAACAAACCCCCCCCCCCCCCAATCCCAACACAAATCCCTCTAAATAACCTCTTGTAGAATAAATCCCCCCCCCAATCCAAACATAAACCCCTCTAAATCACCTCTTCTAGAACAAACACCCCCCCCCCCCATCCCAACACAAAACCCTCTAAATCCCCTCTTCTAGCACAAATCCCCCCCCCCCCCAATCCCAGCACAAACCCCTCTAAATCACCTCTTCTAGCACAAACCCCCCCCTTCCCCATCCCAACACAAACCCCTCTAAATCACCTCTTCTAGCACAAACCCCCCCCTTCCCAACACAAATCCCCCTAAATCAACACAAATCCCTCTAAATCACCTCTTGTAGAATAAATCCCCCCCCCCCCATCCCAACACAAACCCCTCTAAATCCCCTCTTCTAGCACAAATCCCCCCCCCATCCCAACACAAACCCCTCTAAATCACCTCTTCTAGCACAAACCCCCCCCCCCATCCCAACACAAAACCCTCTAAATCACCTCTTCTAGCACAAATCCCCCCCCCCCATCCCAACACAAATCCCTCTAAATAACCTCTTGTAGAATAAATCCCCCCCCCCCATCCCAACACAAACCCCTCTAAATCCCCTCTTCTAGCACAAATTCCCCCCATCCCAACACAAACCCCTCTAAATCACCTCTTCTAGCACAAACCCCCCCTTCCCAACACAAATCCCCCTAAACCAACACTCCTAGCACCCCCCCCCCAAAATTTCCCCTCCTATAACAATTCTTATCCCCTGCTTCGCCCCCAAATCCCCTCTCCAAACAAATCCCCTCCCCTCCAATCTCCTTGTGGCACCCCCCCCCCACCTCACATGATACCACAGTGCCTAGGGTAGCCGCCCCTCCTGCCCACCCCTCATCCCAGCCCTGACTACAGAAGACATTAGTGTCCAACTGATATTTTTTTCATAAAAAAGTCTACAATAAATTGAAAAACAACATTTAGTGAATACCTGTCGCTTGAACAGTGAGAAATACATTATTCTTTTAAACAATGGCAGCCAGGCATGCAAAGAGTCCCCAATGGCCCACGATGGAACAGAAGGCATTCAGAAATGACTGGGTGAACCGGTGTCACAATATTACATTTCATTTTTTTTTACAATTCAATATCAGTATAGCAAAACAAAACACCAATCAGGGAAAACTAACTAAAAACACCAATCAGGGAAAACAATAAAGTGTTTCGTGATCCCTCTATTAACTATTGATCTATCCTTTGGGTAACGATGAGCGATCCTCTATAAATGAGACCCCCGGTTCGAATGAAGACACAGAAGTTGCTCAAACTGATAATGATTGGGATTAAGGACTGCAATGTAAAGACCAGGAAAAAGGTTTCTTAATTATAATGGTCGGCTTATAAAAACATATTGTGCTTTATAAACACGCTGAGTCTAGCCAGCACACAGGTGTCAGAGCCTTAATAACCTGACCTGCGTATTTACCTCCAAACAAGGGACAGACTGACAATAAAAGACATCATGAAAATGTGTTAATCAATAACTTCAGTGTTACACAGCCAATCCAGTCTATCGGATTTATTAACTACTTCTGGACCGGAAGGATTTGCCCCCTTAATGACCAGGCCATATTACGTGATTCGGCACTGCGTTATTTTAACGGACCATTGCGCGGTCGTGCGACGCTGTACCCAAATAAAATTGATGTCCTTTTTTCCCACAAACAGAGCTCTCTTTTGGTGGTATTTGATCACCTGTGCGATTTTTAATTTTTGCGCTATAAACAAAAAAAAAAGCGACAATTCTGAAAAAAAAAAAATATATATATATTTTTCACATTCTGCTATATAACTCCCAAAAAAAAAAAAAATGTAAAAATCAAATTTTTTTTTATCAGTTTAGGCCAATTTGTTTTCTGCTACATATTTTTGTTTAAAAAAAAAAAAAAAATCGCAATAAGCGTATTTTGATTGCTTTGCACAAAAGTTATCGCATCTACTAACTATGGGAAAGATTTATGTCATTTTTATTTTTACTTTTTTTTTTACTAGTAATGGCAGCAAATAGAGCTTTCTTTTGGTGGTATTTGATCACCTGTGTGGTTTTTATTTTTTTTTGCGCTATAAACAAAAAAAGAGCGACAATTCTGAAAAAAAAACAAAAAAAAAACAATATTTTTTACTTTCTGCTATATAACATTCCCAATAATAAAAAAAAAATTTAACAATGACATTTTTTTTTATCATTTTAGGCCAATTTGTATTCTGTTACATATTTTTGGTAAAAAAAAAAAAAATCCCAATTAAGTGTATATTGATTGGTTTGCCCAAAAGTTATTGCGTCTACAAACTAGTGGAAAGATTTATGTCATTTTTATTTATTTATTTTTTTTTACTAGTAATGGCGGCGATCTGCGATTTTTAGCGGGACTGCGACATTGCGGCGGACAGGTCGGACCCCTAACTGACATTTTTGACACTTTTGGGGGGGACCAGTGACATCACTACAGTAATCGGTGCTAAAAATATGCACTGTCACTGTACTAATGACACTGGCAGGGAAGGGGTTAACCCAGGGGCAACCAAAGGGTTAAATGTGTTCCTAGGGGAGTGATTTTAACTGTATGGGGGCGTGGTTAGTGAAATTATCATAGAGACCTGTGATCCTACATAGAAGGAACACAGGCACTCTGTGATCATTCCAGAGGGAAGAACAGTCAGATGTGTTTACAACAGCTGACCGTCCTCTCTCAGTGGGCAGCAATCGCGGGAGTCAGGCGCCAATGGGAGCCGCCTGCCCCGTGCATCGGAGTCCCCGCTGCCACAGGCGCGCCCTCACCCCCTAGCTGCAGGCGCTTGAATGACGGTTTGCGCAGGAGGTGCCAGCCTGCCCAGGATTTCTATGGCGCGAGGTCCGAAAGCGGTTCAAGATTCTTCCAGAGTTTGAAGCTGGCCATACATGTGGCAATTTGCAGTCAATTTAAAGGATAAGCTTTTAGGGTGTAACAAGTTACCAAAGAGCACGTTGCCTGCTCCACTCTGATCCCCCACTGTGATGACGGGCGAGGGATCTTCTCCCCGCACCCACAAATTAAAAAGAGCGCAGCTGTGTAGGGCTTGGCCCTCATAGCTGCGCCATTCATTCACAGCAACCTGTAAATGAACGAACTACAAATACTGTCTTCCACCACAGCAGATGGCTTGCAGTTCTCAATGAATGATCGCTCTCGTGGTTCTTTGATCTTTCTGCTCTGCAGGAACCGTCTGCCTGTATGGGAGGTATGGGCAGACAGATATACTGAGAGTCTGCAGGAGCCTGACATTGTACCCGCGGTTCCTGCTGAACTGGCAGACTTTTGGTACTTGTGTACACAGCTTAAGGCTGAAAGATGTCACCCAGATTTTTTTTTTATTTTTTTGTACTGTACATTCCTGGGTATATAATAGAGACCATTTTCTATTTTGGACAATGATGGTGAATACTGACATTTGGTGACTGTGAAACTGCACAATGGACCGAGCACCAAATTACGCTGCATTAACCTTCAGCCTAAAGTAGAATTATAGGCAAAACTTTTTTTTTTCATTTTGGATAGAGTAAGGGAGGGTTATAACTAGGGATCCACCAATTATCAGCAAGGCCGATATATTGGGGGCCGATATGCACTTTCCCCGATATATCGGAATCGGCCCCTGAGGTTACCGATATTGCCGATATTTCGGGAAAATGCTTGTACTGGAGTGATGCCTGCAGCTAGACGCATCACCCGGTACCGGCGTCCATAGCCGAGGGTCGGCTGTTTTGTAATGACAACCGATGCAGTTGAGAAGCCGCTCGGCTGTCATTAAAGGGGTGGGAGGGCACCCACCGGGAGACCCGGGCAACCAGTCCACACAGCCGCCGAAGACCTGATCAAAGCCGCATTCAGCGCTGATCGGGACTCCATGTAAAAACCCGGAAGTGATGTCATGACATCACATTCGGGTACTCTACGCCAGATTCAAAAAAATTACAGCATTCAAAACAGCCAAACTTGCCATTTTGAATGCTTTTAAGTGCAGAGGAGGGGTTTGGGGACTTTTAGACCCCCCAGATCCCTCTACAAGAGTACCTGTCAATTGAGCCAGCCCCTGCCATGACCAGTCCCCTTTGTGAAGAGATCTGGGGTCTATTAGACCCAAAATCTCTCGTCTGGGGCTCCAATACAGCCAATCAGACACAGAGGTCTGATCGCCTGCTTCCCTGGCAGGTAACAGAATCCTCATTGCTTCCTGGGTAATAGAGAGGGAGGAACAATGTCAGTTCCTCACATGCTGTGTAGTGTCGCTGTCGCATCGCTCCTGAGCTCAGTGATCGGGCGGCAGAGCCCTGGAAAGGTGGTGGCGGCTGTGGGAGGGGGACCCCCTTCTGCTGCCTGCCTGTTTAGTCACTTGAATCACTTCTGTTAAAGAGGGAATCGCCGGCTGAAATTTTTCAAACCAGGATGATGCCTGCAGGTGCAGGATTGGAGGGGGAGAACTAAGAGATCAGCAGTGTTAGATCGCTCAGTTCTTGGGGTAGAGCCGGCGGGGGACAGCTGCAGCTGGCAATGGTGCTGCAGCCATCAAGGAGACTATGATTTTTTTTCTTTTGTCATTGTCGCACTTCTCTTTTAATATATTATCATGTAAGAATTATTAAGAAAAGAGAAATATGCATGAGCCATGCAGCGATGAAATGAACTTGGATTCCTTGATGCTACATGAAGATGCACATTCAAGATAAATAGAGAAGTGTTGCAGAGCAGTCTACCATAGAGCCTTCTGGCTTCAGTTAAACAGATTCAGCTTCAAAAACCACCACATGGGGTGCAGACTGCAATAATATTGTGACATCAGACAAGTCAAACAGGCGGCTGAGTTACCTCGGAGAGTAAGAGCGTCTGAGCGCCTTGTGAGACGGCGCAGTGGGGGTGGAGTGCGATGGCAGAAGAAGGTGCTTGGACAGCCCATCTGCACTCCAGCCCCACAGCCGGCTGCCGCATAGGGAAAGAGGGATTGGGGAAAGGACAATGGGTGGAGAATGAAAGAGGGAAAGAGGAGAAAAAACAAGGAAGAAGGATAAAATGATGCCATAGCATTTCCTCCCTATCACATCTGAGCAGCCCAAGTGACTAGAGAGTCACACATGTGGGTGTAATACACAGTGGTAAATGACAGCCCACTCCCTCCCTCCTCCATGCCCACTAACCAGCTAAACACAATGGGAGTGGGATATTGCATGTATATTAATGGAGGCTTCATCTCCCTCTTAATCTAAGACATAGGTTGGGGGGGCATGACACAGGCTGTGACTGGCAGAAATCCGCCCACATCATGTTAGTGCCAAACTATAAAAAAGATTTGATCTCACACACACACATATATATATATATATATATTAGGGATTGACCGATTATCGTCAATGCCTATATATCGGGGGACAATATGCACTTTCCCCGATATATCGGAATCGGCCCCGGATGTTACTGATGTTGCCGATATTTCGGGAAAGTGCTCGTACCGGAGTGATGTCTGCAGCTAGAGGTATCACCCCGGTACCGGCGTCCATAGCCGGCGGTCGGCTGTCTTGTAATGACAACCAAGGCAGCTGAGAACCCGCTCGGCTGTCATTACAAGGAGCAGGAGGGGACGTCCCCTCCCGCCGCCTTCTGCAGCTTGCCTGGGTCTCCCGTCCCACCGGGAGACCTGGGCAACCAGCCTGCACGGCCGCCGAAGGGAAGACCCGATAAAAGCCGCATTCGGCTCTGATCGGGTCTCCATGTAAAAACCCCGGAAGTGATGTCATGACATCACTTCCGGGTACTCTGCGCCAAATAAAAAAAAAAATGACGGCATTCAAGACAGCCAAACTTGGCGTTTTGAATGCTTTTAAGTGCAAAGGAGGGGTTTGGGGTCTTTTAGACCCCCAAATCCCTCTACAACAGTACCTGTAAAGAAAATAAATAAATAAATAAATGTACAAAAATATCGGCCAATATTGATATTCAATGGCCAAAATATCGGTATCGGCTTTACAAAAACGATATTGGTCGATCACTATTATATACGGTATATATATATATATATTATATATATATATATATATTTGTATGACAATTTAAAACCGTTTATTGATATTAAAATATTTTTTTCTCTGTATTCCAAAGGCTGTTTTTTATTTATTTTAAACATGTGACCAGCAGCAGAGGACTAGAAGCTCCTCCTGCTTATGTTTCCCTGCAGACAGACTGGGAGAGAGCTGGGTCATGTGACAGCTGGATATTGATTAGGAAAAAGGTACTTATTTTTTTTTTTTTTAATTAAAATAATTTCAGTGCCATCATCCATATACAGAAATAGAAGGGACAATGCCAATTACACTGTGTATGTGTTTAGTATAACTTTAACAAGCCCATATATTTTTTTGGCTTCATGCGGTAAAAATTATGAACATTTTTGCAGTTGTCTGGAAATTCATCTATGTTAGAACACGCACACTGAATAAATACGTTTTGGAGGAAAATAGTTAACTGTCCTGAAGTTTGATGAGATTGTAGGCTCCTGTTTGTCTGTAATATTCACTATGTGATCATGGCCCAATCACCAGATTGGGAAAAAAGTCAAAAAGCAGAAACTACAATTATCCGATAAGGTGATGTTCTTACCTCGGGGACAGGCCTCCATGGGAACAGTTTGTGGGGGATGTTAAAGGACTTGACCTGCTGCTCGAGTGTCGGGAAGGAGTTCGGCCCATGGTATTGCTTGGCGATCCCTGCAATCAAAACAATTAGAAAAAATAAATAAAAAAAATAAAGACATCCAAACTTCTTGTCCTGCTTGAGCGTATGTCAAAATACCCAGCAAAGAACGACCTTGAAAATACCCGGGTAGCAACAACATACTGCTCAACAGACCTATACTAAGCCATTCATGGCACCTTTTTTATTTTATCTCATGGTGCTAAAAGAGGGTCCTGGGGCACTAAATACTTGTGATAAACACTGACGGCGGTCATAGTCAACTCTGGAGAGCAGATTTTAAAATTCCAGAGCTTCACACATGTGCAGGGGCTTACCAAAAACACAGGACAAGATAACTTCCTGCCATATTCTTGATTTATTATGGATTCTTGCAGTAGATGCATGATCTAGTAGATTCACCAAAATGATCACATAAATGCAATTGTGAAATTACAGCGAAGTAACTATTACATTGCAAAAGCACACACAGGAGGGCGGAAACGCCTAGTGCATTACCACCAAAAGTGTTTATTGGATGCATAAGTCAATGGCGTCTGTCCATGTAGGACAGTGTTGAAAGGCTAATGAGTTTCGGGGGACATGCCCCTTCCTCAGACCTGATCTAACCAACTTGGTTAGATCAGGTCTGAGTAAGGGGGCTTGTCCCCCAAAACACGTTAGCCCTCCAACTGTGCAGTTCCAACATGCCCCCTTCCTCAGAGCTGATCCAACCAATTAAAATTTGGTTAGATCAGCTCTGAGGAAAGGGGCCTGTCCCCCGAAATGCATAATTCTTCCAACTGTGTCATACATGGTCACACGCCATCGCCTCATGGCTGGAGTTGATATTTCATACGCTTTTTCCCTACTATGTTTGGGATTGATTTTTGGATCCAATAAACATTTTTTGTGGTAATGCTATGCTATAGGCTAGGGATCCTCAAACTACGGCCCTCCAGCTGTTGCTGAACTACACATCCCATGAGGCATTATAAAACTCTGACATTCACAGACATGATGGGAATTGTAGCTCTCGAACAACTGGAGGGCCATAGTTTGAAGACCCCTGCTATAGGGGTTTGTGTTCTCCTGTGTGTTGGAAGTTTACTCAATCTCAGGAGGGCTCCATCAGATGAAGCATTACGGTATATCATCATTGGATGTACTACCGCCTGAGAGCTGGAGGGTTTGCATTTTTTTGTGAAGGAACTATTACATGCCTAGGAATGACTACTGCAGACATGTGACTTTCAAAGCATGTGAACTGAATTAAACAGGGTTAAACACATTCATAAGGTAAAGCGTTAGAACAGACACCATGGGAGTCCGCAGGGGGGGGCAAGTGGCCCCCCTCCTGGAAAATTTCATGGCCTGCTCTAAGAGGGGAATCCGTGGGGACCCTGCTCTAAAGGGGGATATATGGGGGACCCTGTCCTGGCCTGAATGGGGATGTATGGGGGACCTGCTCTAAAGGGGATCTATGGGGTACCCTGGCTTGGCCTACTCTAAAGGGAGATCTTGGCCTGCTCTAAAGGGGGTCATATTGGCTAAATATATATATATTCTTTGCAGGGAGGGCCTGGAGTACCTGGTGGTGCAGGAAAACCTGGTAGCACGGAGAATATAAGTGAAAAGTTAAGACTAAAGGGAGATCTATGGGGACCCTGGCCTGCTCTAAAGAAGGATCTATGGGAGACCCTGGCCTGACCTGCTCTAAAGGGGATCTATGGGGGACCCTGGCCCGGCCTACTCTAAAGGGAGATCTTGGCCTGCTCTAAAAGGGGGTCATATTGGCTAAATATAGATATATATTCTTTGCAGGGAGAGCCTGGAGTACCTGGTGGTGCAGGAAAACCTGTTAGCATGGGGAATATAAGTGAAAAGTTAAGACTAAAGGGAGATCTATGGGGACCCTGGCCTGCTCTAAAGAGGGATCTATGGGGGGCCCTGGCCTGGCCTACTCTAAAGGGGGATCTATGGGGGGACCCTGCTCTAAAAAGGATCTATGAGGGACCCTGGCTTGCTCTAAAGGGGGAATCTATGGGGGGGGGCAAAGGGGCGGAGCATGGGTGACCTTAAAATGATGCACCCCCCTTGAAAAAAGTTAAGCGGACCCCCATGACCATATGGTCTGTTAGACAGACAGGAGTGCCAGGAAACCCACTGCCCCTCAACATGCAAATTGCAGACATATATAAAATATGTAACAGACATGCAAACCCTTTCCAATTCACAATCAACATAAAGTAGACATGATGTCCCACCACACTGCTGTTGCTGGAGTTCTTCAGATGATTGTGGAGTAGTTTGGTTGCTCCATCCTGGAATGTTTTTGGCAAAGCACCCAGTAACATGGTGAACTCCGGCGTGTTTAGTTCAAACAGAGAGATGAGGACGATCTGTGCCGCCTGCAATAAGATAAAATACAGTCAAGCTGAGGAAACTTTTTATACATGTTCAATATTGTGCATAACAACCCTCTAAATTTTCCACATTTTATCCAAAAGGCAGAAGATACAAACTGGGCACAGCAGGGTGTATATGTGCCTGTAGTGCAGACAGAGGTCTATACCAGTGCACAAGCCCATTAAGGGAGTCGCTGGGGATTTGGTGACAGGTCTGGCGTAGGATGGGAAAAGCAGCAACAACAGGACAGTTTACAACGTCTGTGAGTGAGAAGTGAGACGGACAAGGCACACTGTGAGTTGCGGGCACATGCAATGATCACCAATACACAATGCCACTCAGTCACCATTATTAGCACCCCACACTCCTGTAAAGGAAATTTCTAGGTTAGCCCCTAAAAGCACAGCAAGAATTGTTAATTCAAAGATGGGTTAATGAGCCCCGACCATGGAGAGGAAAGCCGGTACATCTGTCCTCTGATAATGTCTGGTAGTACATATAAATACTCGCTACGTTATATTCCGCAGTATCTGCAAGGTGGAACAAAGCGGCTGTGGTGAATTTCGAACATTAGAACAATGGCATGCAGAATTCAGGAGCCAGTTACTCCAACCTGTAAGGTAAACATGGACAGGATACTAGAAACTTAGACCCCCAACAGCTACCCGCGTTCCTCCTGCCCAATTTATTATATTTACCAATCAAAACCCAAAACTATCCTTCTAATAACCCTCATCGCTAACCGATTCTTGTATTAGCCACTTAAGCCCCAGAGGATTTGGCTGCTCAAAGACCAGGCCCTATTTTGCGATTCGGCACTGTGTGAATTTAACGGACAATTGCGCGGTCGTGCGACGCTGTACCCAAATGAAATTGATGTCCTTTTTTCCCCACAAACAGAGCTTTCTTTTGGTGGTATTTGATCACTTCTGCGATTTTTATTTTTTGCGCTATAAACTAAAAAAGAGCAACAATTCTGAAAAAATAACATTTTTCACATTTTTTTTTATATGAAATTCTCAAAAAAAAATTAAAAAATCAAAATTGTTTAACATTTTAGACCAATTTGTTTTCTGCTACATATTTTTGGTAAAAAAAAAAAAAAAAAAAAAAAAAAAAAAAAAAATCGCAATAAGCGTATTTTGATTGGTTTGCGCAAAAGTTATTGTGTCTACAAACTACGGGAAAGATTTATGTCATTTTTATTGGTTTTTTTTAAACTAGTAATGGCGGCGATCTGCCATTTTTTTTTTTGCGGGACTGTGACATTGCGGCGGACAGAGCGGACCTCTAACTGACATTTTTGACACTTTTGGGGTTACCAGTGACATTACTACAGTAATCAGTGCTATAAATATGCACTGTTACCGTAAAAATGACACTGGCAGGGAAGGGGTTAACTTTACTGGTGATCAAGGGGTCAAGTGTCCCTAGGGGCGTGATTCTAACTGTCAAGGGGCGTGGCTTGTGAAGTAATCACAGAGACATGCGATCTATAAAGCAGGATCACATGGCCTCTGTCATTACTTCAGTGAGAATGACAGACGGCTGTGCTTACATCAGCTGTCTGTCCTTCTCTCACTGCTGCGGGAGACTGCGAGTCGCCGGTGGCCATCGGAGCCGCCGGTCACACATGCTGGCTCCCCAGCTGATGAGCGGGAGCGCGCCTCCGGCGGCGCGTGATCGCCCCCTAGCTCCTCCCAGGCGAGCGCCGTACATGTATGACGCTTTGCCTGGGAGCGCCAGACTGCCGCCGTACAACTGCGGCGGACGGTCGGCAAGCAGTTAATATAAGACCTGGGCTTATTTTCGGGGGAAACACGGTAGTAACTATGGGTGACGTCACTTCCCATTCATTTCTCAGCCGTTGTCGGCTGTGTCCTCTGCAGAGCTTCCGCCGCTGGAGTCGGATCTTCTTCAAAAAAGGTAAATATAGAGATTTCTTCTTTATAGGGCAAGATAGGTGTTAGATCATGGAGGTCTGTAGATGCAGGGATTTTAGTTTTATTAGTTGTAGGGTGGACTTATCTTTTAACCACTTGCTGACAACCTAACTGGGAATGTACATCATCATTTTGATGTTAAATACCGTTATTTTTTTCCCTGTGCCGCGAGATCACTTTTATAGGTGCCCCCCTATCCGCCAATCCCTTATTAGGTCCAAGCTTACCGGAGCCATCGGTAAGCTTGAATCCGACGTAGCCGATGGCTAGGCAGGAAGCCGAGTGAGAGCAAGATCGCTATGCCCTTGGAGGACTGGAGCAACCTCCAATGTCACTTTTGGTTCTAGGGCAGATCAAAAGGATTTTTTTTTCTTAAAGTCAAAATTACTTTTTTTTGCTTTTAAAAGGTAAATAAGAGATCTAGGGTCTTTTTGACCCCAGATCTCTCAATAAAGAGGACCTGTCATGCAAATTTCTATTACACGAGATGTTTACATTCCTTGTAATAGGTATACAATTGATCAAAAAAAAAAAAATCAAATAAGAAAAATAAATTAAAGCGACCCACCCCTACGAGCTCGTGCACAGAAGCGAACCTTCACATAAGACACGCCCGCATATGTAAACGGTGTTCAAACCACACGTGAGGCATCGCTGCCCTCATTATAGCGAGAGCAATAATTCTGAAGCAGTGCCTCCTCTGTAAATATTAACTGGTAACCTGTAAAAATATATATATATTTTTTTTTAAGTGTCACCTGTGGAGTTTTTTTTTTTTAAAGCATCATAGTTTGTCGCCATTCCACGACCGGGCGCAGTTTAAAAGAGTGACATGTTCGGTATCTTTTTACTTGGCGTAACATCACCTTTCACATTTTACAAAAAAATTATTGAGCGAACGTTGTTTTATTTATTTATTTTTTTAATTCATTTAAGTGTACTTTAAAAAAAAAAAAATAAAATAAATAAAAATAGCGATTGAAAAATCGCTTTTCTAGTAAAAAATACTAATTTTTACTTGTAAACAAATGTAAAAAAAAAAAAGGCCGGGTCTTTAAAGTGGTTAATGTAAAAAAATAAATATGTACAGTATATAGTGCGAAATGATATCTGCAGAGGGCAGCCAAACTTATTCAATACATAGGAGGGCTCTGCTTCCTGGCCATGGCTTGTTGATCAGCAAGGTCATCTCACTGCATGTCTACCAGTGGAGGTATGCTGACTACAATGAATACTGTAGTAGATGATGATGTGTAACACAATCAAAGCACTTGTGATAGATTACTTAAACAAGCCAATGATGATGCGATTTTCTTTCCTACAACAAGAGGAAAGAAAATCGGTTGATTCCCTCATCAACACAGGCAGTATTAATGGGGGAATCCCTCCCACAGCGCTATTGTGTTCTGCTGGAGGGGAGCCTTCCCTGCTTGCAGGACACCATGATCACTGCTAGCAGCTACAGCCCTCGGCAGTGATCACATGCAAAAAAATCTGACAGGCTGGTTGTATTGAAGTCGATCGATGAATCGACTTCAGAACAACCAGCCTGCCCAGAGTTGGATCAAATCTCAGCCATCCCTGCTGAACTGGCTGAGATTCGATCCATCAGTGGCTGCCTTTAAAATGTTAGTTGGCCTTTACAAAAAAAATGTAACAGTGAATTAATATTGTATACCCTCTGAACCATCCGCCCTCAACAAAGTCCCTGCTGTACTTACTTCAGGTTATCCTAAGCCATGGGTGCTCAACAGCTGTTGTAAAACTACCAGTCCCACAATGCATTGCAAGGCTGACGGTTACAAGCATGTCCCCTAAATGCAAAGGCATGATAGGACTTGTAGTTCTACAACACCTGGAGGGCCACATGTTGAGAACCCATGTCCTAATCAGTCAGGGCTCCCGCAGCCAGTCCAGTAGTCTGTGGATTTGAAATCCCAGCTGCTCTTCCTCTCTTCTCAGCGCTTCTGGATGGATCAGATTAAATCTGATTGGCCAGCACCGTCACAGTAAATCAATCTGATCTGTCCCGGAAGTGCTGCACAGGGCAGAGGAAGAACAGCTGGAGGGCCACAGGTTGCGCACCAATGTCCTAATCTGTCAGGGCTCCCGCAGCCGGTCCAGTAGTCTGGGGATTTGAAATCCCAGCGCTTCTAGATGGACCAGATTGAATCTGATTGGCCAGCACAGTCACAGTAAATCACTCTGCTCTGTCCCGGAAGTGCTGCACAGAGCGGAGGAATTACAGCTGGAGGGCCCATGGTTGCGCACCCATGTCCTAATCTGTCAGAGCTCCCGCAGCCAGTCCAGTATTCTGGGGATCTAAAATCCCAGCTGCTCTTCCTCTCTTCTCAGCGCTTCTGGATGGACCAGATTGAATCCGATTGGCCAGCACCGTCACAGTAATTCAATCTGATCTGTCCTGGAAGTGCTGCACCGAGCAGAGGAAGAACAGCTGGAATTTGAAATCCCCGGACGGTTGGAGTGGCTGCGGGAGCCCAGACAGCTCAGGATACCCAGAGGTAAGTACAGCAGGAATGGAGATGAGGGGAGGGGGGGGTAGGGGGGACTGAGGATGTACAGTATGGGGGGTAGGGGGGACTGAGGATGTACAGTATGGGGGGGATGAGGATGTACAGTATGGGGGGGGCTGAGGATGTACAGTATGGGGGGGCTGAGGATGTACAGTATGGGGGGACTGAGGATGTACAGTATGGGGGGACTGAGGATGTACAGTATGGGGGGACTGAGGATGTACAGTATGGGGGGTAGGGGGGGACTGAGGATGTACAGTATGGGGGGGGACTGAGGATATACAGTATGGGGGGACTGAGGATATACAGTATGGGGAGGGAGGTAGGGGGGACTGAGGATGTACAGTATGGGGGGGACTGAGGATGTACAGTATGGGGGGGTACTGAGGATGTACAGAATGGGGGGGGGGACTGAGGATGTACAGAATGGGGGGGACTGAGGATGTACAGTATGGGGGGTGTAGGGGGGACTGAGGATGTACAGTATGGGGGGTAGGGGGGACTGAGGATGTACAGTACGGGGGGGTAGGGGGGACTGAGGATGCACAGTATGGGGGGGGTAGGGGGGACTGAGGATGTACAGTACGGGGGGGTAGGGGGGACTGAGGATGTACAGTACGGGGGGGTAGGGGGGACTGATGATGTACAGTATGGGGGGGTAGGGGGGACTGAGGATGTACAGTATGGGGGGGTAGGGGGGACTGAGGATGCACAGTATGGGGGGGTAGGGGGGACTGAAGATGTACAGTATGGGGGGGGGTAGGGGGGACTGAGGATGTACAGTACGGGGGGGTAGGGGGGACTGAGGATGTACAGTACGGGGGGGTAGGGGGGGACTGAGGATGTACAGTACAGGGGGGTAGGGGGGACTGAGGATGTACAGTATGGGGGGGTAGGGGGGACTGAGGATGTACAGTATGGGGGGGTAGGGGGGACTGAGGATGTACAGTACGGGGGGTAGGGGGGACTGAGGATGTACAGTACGGGGGGTAGGGGGGACTGAGGATGTACAGTACGGGGGGGTAGGGGGGACTGAGGATGTACAGTACGGGGGGTAGGGGGGACTGAGGCTGTACAGTACGGGGGGGTAGGGGGGACTGAGGATGTACAGTATGGGGGGTGGGGGTAGGGGGAACTGAGGATGTACAGTATTCCTTCACCTTTATATATTTTTTTTGTAAAAGTGATGTTTCGCCCCACTCCATCCAAAAACGTAGTTTCTCCTTTACTCATCCAAAACTTACCAAAAAAGTTTTTCCTTTCCATACACTATCCTAAGAACACAGGCAGCTTTCTAGAGTAAATACGAAACTTGCAATCGGCTGCTCTATCATTAACAAAGGATTTGCTATTGCGCATCTCTGGTCTGCCAGTGTAATCCGCCCAGGCTGTGCACTCAGGACCACAATATAGAGAGGGGGGGGGGTCTGAATTTTATGGAAACTGCAAGCCAATCTATTTTTAGAATCTCGAGATTAATTATTAGCTCAGATTCTTGATCAGGTCAGGACAGGAACAAACCAGATGAGAGAAATGATTAGGCACTTGGCAACTTGCAGCCATGGATACATCCCAGTATTAGAATCACATGGCCATGCCCCTAGGAAGGGACGCCATTTCTACGTGGAGATAAAACCCAAGCAGTGTAGTGTGACTAACAAAAGGCAGGACAACGCATGCAAGACAATAAAGGGTTAAATCATCACTATATTACAATTTGTACAGAGACCAACAGACATGACAGCCACAACAGGCAAACACACGGCAAAAGTGGTATTTCCAAACTATTTTAGTGAAGAACACAACTGCAGCCAATCTCCGATGTGTAATCGGTATTAAAGCAAAGGTCCGAAAAGGGTCGACGTTACGAGTCGGCTTCCTAGAAACCAAATCACACTGAACAATACGGTGCAGGTAAATGGACCTTCCTGTCTCGGGGGTGCTGATGTGTAATAAAAAAACGGACAATCTTCCAATTTTTGAAATAAATTACACTGGCAGGGTCACAATCTGACGTGAATAAAATTTTTCGAATCTTGAAGGGCTACCTTCTCTCGGCTCTCTTACTCCATAGTATGCAAAACTAATCTTCAGATCAACTACATTCACCGGACACTTTATTAGGTACACCTTGCTAGTAGCGGGTTGGACCCCCTTTTTGCCTTCATTCTTGGTGGCATAGATACAACAAGGTGTTGGAAACGTTCCTCAGAGATTTTGCTCCATAGTGACATGATAGCACCACACAGTTGCTGCACATCCACAATGCCAATCTCCCGTTCCAACATATCTCAAAAGTGCTCTATTGGATGAGATGTGGTGAGTGTGGAGGCCATTGGAGGACAGTGACCTGATCTGGTGAGTGTGGTGGCCATTGGAGTACAGTGACCTGATCTGGCGAGTGTGGAGGCCATTGGAGGACAGTGACCTGATTTGGTGAGTGTGGAGGCCATTGGAGGACAGTGACCTGATCTGGTGAGTGTGGAGGCCATTGGAGGACAGTGACCTGATCTGGTGAGTGTGGAGGCCATTGGAGGACAGTGACCTGATCTGGTGAGTGTGGAGGCCATTGGAGGACAGTGACCTGATCTGGTGAGTGTGGAGGCCATTGGAGGACAGTGACCTGATCTGGTGAGTGTGGAGGGCATTGAAGTACAGTGACCTGATCTGGTGAGTGTGGAGGCCATTGGAGTACAGTGACCTGATCTGGTGAGTGTGGAGGCCATTGGAGGACAGTGACCTGATCTGGTGAGTGTGGAGGCCATTGGAGGACAGTGACCTGATCTGGTGAGTGTGGAGGCCATTGGAGGACAGTGACCTCATTGTCATGGTGAAGAAACCAGTGGGGAGATGATTGGAGCTTTGTGACATGGTGCATTATCCTGCTGGAAGGAGCCATCAGAAGATGGGGACACTGTAGTCATAAAGGGATGGACATGGTCAGCAACGATAGCCAGGTAGGCCAAGGCCTTTAAACCATGCTCAATTGGTACTAAGGGGCTCAAAGTGTGCCAAGAAAATATCCCCCTCACCATTACACCTCCACCACCAGCCTGAACCATTGATACAAGGCAGGATGGATCCATGCTTTCATGTTGTTTTCACCAAATTCTGACCCTACCATCTGAACGTCGAAGCTGAAATGAAACTCATCAGGCCAAGCAACTTTTTTCCAATCTTTTTTGTCCAATTTTGGTGAGCCTTTGTGAACTGTCACCTCAGTTTCCTGTTCTTAGCTGACAGGAGTGGCACCCAGTGCTGCTGCTATAGCCCATCTGCTTCAAGGTTGGATATGTTGTGCATTCAGCAATGGTATTCTGTATACCTTGGATGTAATGAGTGGTTATTTGAGTTACTGTTGCCTTTCTATCATCAGGAAACAGTTTGCCCATTCTCCTCTGACCTCAACAAGGCATTTTCCTCCACACAACTGCCACTCACTGGATATTTTCTCTTTTCCCACCATTCTCTGACACCCTGAGAGATGGTTGTGCGTGAAAATCCCAGAAATACTCAGAACAGCCCATCTGCCACCAACAACCATGCCACGTTCAAAGTCACTTAAATACATTTTCTTCCGCATTCTGATGCTCGGTTTGAACTTCAGCAAGTCATCTTCACCACGTCTAAATTCCTAAATGCATTGAGTCTGCCATGTGATTGGCTGATTAGCAATTTGTGTTACTAAGCAATTGAACAGGTGTACCAAATAAAGTGACCGGAGAATTTATATTGACATCTGGGGCTCTATTGGTGCCGCTCTATCAGGAGGACCCCAAAAAACTACACACTGTCAACAAGACGACCAACTGGACAGCTTGGCTCGGGCCTCATCGAGGCTAAAGAGAACATATAAGGTTTGTCTGGTTCCCTGATGAGAAGATCCCACTGTACTTTCTGGAACAATGACCGACTCCATAATGAATAAAAACCCTGCAGATAGTTCTAATTATTCCTTATTTTTAATGCAGTCAAGAGATTTACCCAGCAGAGGTCAGGAAATACAACCCAGCAGGGGTTCTAACCTTCTATGCCCTATCCCAAATGTTCTGGATAGAGTTCCAAAGAGGGAAAACAGAATTACACAGATTATTGGCAAAACAATGCCTGCTGCAGAGTATTACCATTTTGGTTTTTATTTTATTTCAATTTTATCCCGGCGTGAATTACAGAACATGGACGGGGATCTGATTAATACACGCATTGCACACGCATGACATCAGTGCAGTTCTGTGGTTAGTGCACTCACGTGTCTTCCATCTACCTGTTTACATCTATCTTCCAGGCTTCCGTCAGGCCCGGAGGATGCTGGGCTGGCTCTGGCTGAAAGGTCATCCCAGCCATGCAGGTTCTGGGTTTCATGAGGCATTTTGGGAGGAAGAACCAATCATTAGAAGCATCTAACATGGCGGCTCACACAAAGCAAACAGGGACAGACAAGCTGAACAACACAGATTATCACTTCCACATCAACTGAACTCAGGACTGGATTTTGCACCTTCTTTGAAGGCCTGCAGGATGGTGCTAAATTAATCATCTGCAGAATTTCTGCCCCAGCACAGCCACAAACCTTGACAGCAACAGTTACATAGGAGAACTGCTAATGTTATCCAGAAAGCATTGGAACGATTTCTGAAAGTCTGAAAATTGGCTTTGCATTAAGTTTCAGGTTACCCACTATGGCCAGCCTTGGGATCTCCTTACATGTGCAGCTGAATCAACAAGAAATTCTTGTATAGAGCTGCACAGTCCTGAAGGTGTTGGACCACATGTGATGCAGAGTAGTATAGAGCTGCACAGTCCTAAAGGTGTTGGACCACATGTGATGCAGAGTGGTATAGAGCTGCACAGTCCTGAAGGTGTTGGACCACATGTGATGCAGAGTGGTATAGAGCTGCACAGTCCCGAAGGTGTTGGACTACATGTGATGCAGAGTGGTATAGAGCTGCACAGTCCTGAAGGTCTTGGACCACATGTGATGCAGAGTAGTATAGAGCTGCACAGTCCTAAAGGTGTTGGACCACATGTGATGCAGAGTGGTATAGAGCTGCACAGTCCTGAAGGTGTTGGACCACATGTGATGCAGAGTGGTATAGAGCTGCACAGTCCTGAAGGTGTTGGACCACATGTGATGCAGAGTAGTATAGAGCTGCACAGTCCTAAAGGTGTTAGACCACATGTGATGCAGAGTGGTATAGAGCTGCACAGTCCTGAAGGAGTTGGACTACATGTGATGCAGAGTGTATAGAGCTGCACAGTCCCGAAGGTGTTGGACCACATGTGATGCAGAGCAGTATAGAGCTGCACAGTCCTGAAGGTGTTGGACTACATGTGATGCAGAGTGTATAGAGCTGCACAGTCCTGAAGGAGTTGGACTACATGTGATGCAGAGTGTATAGAGCTGCACAGTCCTGAAGGTGTTGGACCACATGTGATGCAGAGTAGTATAGAGCTGCACAGTCCTAAAGGTGTTGGACCACATGTGATGCAGAGTGGTATAGAGCTGCACAGTCCTGAAGGAGTTGGACTACATGTGATGCAGAGTGTATAGAGCTGCACAGTCCCGAAGGTGTTGGACCACATGTGATGCAGAGTGGTATAGAGCTGCACAGTCCTGAAGGTGTTGGACTACATGTGATGCAGAGTGTATAGAGCTGCACAGTCCTGAAGGAGTTGGACTACATGTGATGCAGAGTGTATAGAGCTGCACAGTCCCGAAGGTGTTGGACCACATGTGATGCAGAGTAGTATAGAGCTGCACAGTCCTGAAGGAGTTGGACTACATGTGATGCAGAGTGTATAGAGCTGCACAGTCCCGAAGGTGTTGGACCACATGTGATGCAGAGTAGTATAGAGCTGCACAGTCCTGAAGGAGTTGGACTACATGTGATGCAGAGTGTATAGAGCTGCACAGTCCCGAAGGTGTTGGACCACATGTGATGCAGAGTAGTATAGAGCTGCACAGTCCTGAAGGTGTTGGACCACATGTGATGCAGAGTGGTATAGAGCTGCACAGTCCCGAAGGTGTTGGACCACATGTGATGCAGAGTAGTATAGAGCTGCAAGGTCCTGAAGGTCTTGGACCACATGTGATGCAGAGTAGTATAGAGCTGCACAGTCCTAAAGGTGTTGGACCACATGTGATGCAGAGTGGTATAGAGCTGCACAGTCCTGAAGGAGTTGGACTACATGTGATGCAGAGTGGTATAGAGCTGCACAGTCCTAAAGGTGTTGGACCACATGTGATGCAGAGTAGTATAGAGCTGCACAGTCCTGAAGGTGTTGGACCACATGTGATGCAGAGTGGTATAGAGCTGCACAGTCCTGAAGGTGTTGGACCACATGTGATGCAGAGTGGTATAGAGCTGCACAGTCCCGAAGGTGTTGGACCACATGTGATGCAGAGTAGTATAGAGCTGCAAGGTCCTGAAGGTCTTGGACCACATGTGATGCAGAGTAGTATAGAGCTGCACAGTCCTAAAGGTGTTGGACCACATGTGATGCAGAGTGGTATAGAGCTGCACAGTCCTGAAGGAGTTGGACTACATGTGATGCAGAGTGGTATAGAGCTGCACAGTCCTAAAGGTGTTGGACCACATGTGATGCAGAGTAGTATAGAGCTGCACAGTCCTGAAGGTGTTGGACCACATGTGATGCAGAGTGGTATAGAGCTGCACAGTCCTGAAGGTGTTGGACCACATGTGATGCAGAGTGGTATAGAGCTGCACAGTCCTAAAGGTGTTGGACTACATGTGATGCAGAGTGGTATAGAGCTGCACAGTCCTGAAGGTGTTGGACCACATGTGATGCAGAGTGGTATAGAGCTGCACAGTCCCGAAGGTGTTGGACCACATGTGATGCAGAGTGGTATAGAGCTGCACAGTCCTGAAGGTGTTGGACCACATGTGATGCAGAGTGGTATGGAGCTGCACAGTCCTGAAGGTGTTGGACCACATGTGATGCAGAGTAGTATAGAGCTGCACAGTCCTAAAGGTGTTGGACCACATGTGATGCAGAGTGGTATAGAGCTGCACAGTCCTGAAGGAGTTGGACTACATGTGATGCAGAGTGGTATAGAGCTGCACAGTCCTGAAGGTGTTGGTCCACATGTGATGCAGAGTGGTATAGAGCTGCACAGTCCCGAAGGTGTTGGACCACATGTGATAGAGAGTGGTATAGAGCTGCACAGTCCTGAAGGTGTTGGACCACATGTGATGCAGAGTGTATAGAGCTGCACAGTCCTGAAGGTGTTGGACCACATGTGATGCAGAGTGGTATAGAGCTGCACAGTCCTGAAGGTGTTGGACCACATGTAATTCAGAGTGGTGCTTGTAGTAATGGATAGCGCAGTGGAAAATTAGTAGAAAAAGCTCTACAAAGATGCATTTTAGGATTTATTAAGAACGCATAATGTCACACAGGTCGAAATTGCCAATATTCCAGGAAGGATCTGCTTTTTCAGGATATAATTCAGTGAGTCGTTCTGAGAAACTGGACCCAACCAGGCCCTGAAACGTTGGCAATTTGACCTATGTAGCAGTATCATTGGCTGTTGTCAATCAACGCCAGTCACAAAGAAGCAGGGGGCGTGGTCAAGTCCCGTTGTTGTGTCTATAGATGCAGACAGAGAGGCTTGGGAGCAAGCCTTCATGACTGCCCCTATAAAGTGGCTTTCAAAAGAGGCGATTGCCAGTGGGAGTAAACAATGCCTCATCATTGGCATTAGGGAGAGTAATAGTGTTCCATCATTAGTGTCAGTAATAGTGCCCCGTCGTTGGTGTCAGTGGGTGGATTAGTCCCCATCGTTGGTGTCAGTGGGAGGAATAGTGCCCCGTCATCGGTGTCAGTGGGAGGAATAGTGCCCCATTGTTGGTGTCAGTGGCAGGAATAGTGCCCCGTCATTGGTGTCAGTGGCAGAAATAGTGCCCCGTCATTGGTGTCAGTGGCAGGAATAGTGCCCCGTCATTGGTAGTGGGAGGAATAGTGCCCAAACGTTGGTGTCAGTGGGAGGAATAGTGCCCTGTCATTGGTATCGGTGGGAGGAATAGTGCCCCGTCATTGCTATCGGTGGGAGGAATAGTGCCCCGTCATTGGTGTCAGTGGGAGGAATAGTGCCCCACCTTTGGTGTCAGTGGGAGGAATAGTGCGCCATCATTGGCATCAGTGGGAGGAATAGTGTCCCATCATTGGTATCAGTGGGAGGAATAGTGCCCCATCATTGGTACCAGTGGGAGGAATAGTGCCCTGTCATTGGTGTCGGTGGGAGGAATAGTGCCCCATTATTGGTGTCAGTAGGATAAATAGTACCCCATCATTGGAGTCAGTGGGAGAATAGTGCCCCATTATTGGTGTCAGTAGGATGAATAGTACCCCATCATTGGAGTCAGTGGGAGAATAGTGCCCCATTATTGGTGTCAGTAGGATGAATAGTACCCCATCATTGGAGTCAGTGGAAAGAATAGTGCCCCATTATTGGTGTCAGTAGGATGAATAGTACCCCATCATTGGAGTCAGTGGGAGAATAGTGCCCCATTATTGGTGTCAGTAGGAGGAATAGTGCCCCATCATTGGTATCAGTGGGAGGAATAGTGCCCCATCATTGGTGTCAGTGGGAGGAATAGTGCCCCATCATTGGTGTCAGTAGGAGGAATAGTGCCCCATCATTGGTGTCAGTAGGAGGAATAGTGCCCCATCATTGGTGTCAGTAGGAGGAATAGTGCCCCATCATTGGTGTCAGTAGGAGGAATAGTGCCCCATCATTGGTGTCAGTGGGAGGAATAGTGCCCCATCATTGGTATCAGTGGGAGGAATAGTGCCCCATCATTGGTGTCAGTGAAGGAATAGTGTCCCATCATTGGTATCAGAGGGAGGAATAGTGCCCCATCATTGGTATCAGAGGGAGGAATAGTGCCCCATCATTGGTGTCAGTGAGAGGAATAGTGCCTAATCATCGGTATCAGTGGAAAGAATAGTGCCCCATCATTGGTGTCAGTGGAAGGAATATTGCCCCATCATTGGTGTCAGTGGAAGGAAAATTGCCCTATCGTTGAGAGGAACTATGCCTCAGTGTTGCATAATGCCTCAAGGGCCAGAAAAAAGCAAACAAAGGGCTGCATTTTGGAAACCACTGAGCTAGAGGATGGGAGATTTTTATGTAGGCTCATCGGGGGGGAGGGGAAAGAGCTTGAGAAAAGCTAATGTGGTGCTCATTAGTGCTCAAAACAATTAGAAAGGGGCAGGCGACTGGCACATCTAATTAAACTGCAGGCTTTAGGGCTTCATCACACTGCCCCGATGGGGTCCAGCTGAGCATTGGGCAAAGTGCAGCTAACTCCCATTAGCTGCACATTCCCATAGACTTCTATAATGTCCCACTTTCTGAGACCACATCCAAACCACAGGACCTCATAGAAGTTTCTGGGAAACTGCAGCTAACCAGCACAGAAATGGTGGGTTAGCTGCGATTTACCAAAAGCCCAGCGGGGAAGTGTGAAGCCGGACCTTATAAAGTGTGCCCCCCCCCCATATTAATATTAGACTGCTGTAAAGCACAGTGGGAGGAATCAGAGCAATACATGGATGACCGTTCTTTTACATTCAGTAAATTCAGTGACTTGGCTTGAACTCTGTTGCACAAATTGACTGCATTTTCTGGAATTCTTTTACACTTTTTCAGAATAAAAGAAATATTTAGTGGTTATTTAATCCAATAGACTCCTAAAATCACAAAGAAGAGCAGCAGGATGAGGGGAGCACACAATGTGACGTCTCCATACTCCGGCATGCCTGTATTTATATACACACTCCTCTGCTGTACACTTTGCATCCATCAACAAGGAAACCCGGTGAACTCAATCATGCTATTAAACGGTTATTGTTCCGATAAGGGAGGATTACAAGCACAGATTAAAAGCACACTGTCTTTATAGAAGGCAGAGAGAACATTATTAAACTTCAGTTAACATAAAGCCTCTCATTATAACACTGAAAACAAACATTGGTATTTTGGAAATAGACAGAGGAACAGCGGGATCATTTTGTTCTGATGGCGCAGACCCAAGTACACCGGGGAGGCTGAAAGTGCCCATCACTGGCACACATCACAACACAAGAAAAACAGAGACCTGAATGTGAGCCAATGTCAGTGACAGGCAAATCCCTAGATTCACATATAAAATGCATATTTGGGAGCGGTTTGACTTCCCAAAGGACTTGTAGTTCTGTTCATCCAGTCTTGATATTACCACAGCTCTGCCACACAGCACAGGGCAGGAGACCTGATTTTTCTCTGCAGTTCACAAGGTCTTATCCCTCCCCCAGCCTGCGACTTGACAGTGAAAGGAGAAGCATCAGACTAGTGATCGACCAATATCAGTTTTTCATTGCGGATATTTTGGACAATGCCTAATGGTATTGGCCGATATTTTTGTACATTTAAACAAAAATTAGTTTTTATTTTTATTTTAATTTTCTTGATAGGTACTCTTGTGGAGGGATCTGGGGGGTCTAAGAAAAACACCAATAGGCCCCTTTCACATGGGTGCACCGCCCGACGGAGTCCAATCTGCTCAGCAGGGGATCGATTCGCTGATCCCCGCTGAGCAGGCGGGTGACAGCTCCGGCTCCGCTCTGTGTGCAGAGACAGAGCTGTCAGATCCCCGCTGTCCTCTATGGGGAGATTGGATGAGAACGGACTGCCTGTCCGTTCTTATTGAATCCCATCCCATCCGATACTCACAGACAGGATCGGATAGCAGCGGGTCTCCGCTGACACCCGCTGCCCCATAGGGATGCATGGAGCATCCGATCAGGTCCGCCTGAAAAACGGACAGACAGATCGGATCGCCCGTGTGAAAGGGGCCATACTGCTCTTTTACAATGAATGCAAAAAGGATCCGACAGCGAAAAGGGTAAAGACCCGGGTAAATGGGCTTATGTTTGCATCAGAACTGCTTCTGTTCCCATACAAGTCAATGGGAAAACCAAAAGCAGCTTAATACAGCATAGGAGGAGGTCAACTGAAGGTCAGATGAAGGTCAACTGCATCTGTCAATGAACTGTGAATGATCTCAGAAGTGTCCTAAAGGGGAATGCTCCCTTTCAACCTGCATTTGCCCACTTTAATTTCCTACATTTATTGATCAAAATCTATTTCGCAGATTAATTTTGGCAACTTGTAAAGACTTTGTGGGGATAATTTACATTATCATCAGGCATCTGTTACACAAGGGCAAACCACTGGTAACGTGTAATGATTCGCATGTACAGAAGGTCAGGCTATACCCTCTCCGCTCTCTGATCCATGTCACACCCTTCTCTTTCTCCAAGCTGGGAGGAACCTGAAGCACAATATAGCTCTTCTTTCACTGAATGTCAGCATTACGTGTTCGGTCCTTTGTGTTTTGTTTCCTGACTTCCAACACATCACGTTGCTGGTTTTCACTTTCTTTCCTGCAGCCAGTGAGCAGAAGATGGAACACGCAGGCTCTGCGCTCCTCCTGGGCAGCCGGCTTTCAGTCCTTTTATCACTGGTGTAGTAATAACCAAAATGACAAAAGGGGGACTGAAAACGAAATATTGCTAAAATAACTGCGCTCGGGTCTCAGGGAACCCTTGCTAATTATTTATATATCCAGAGCTCATGGTATGGTGTGGACAGTACTTAGATACACAAGAATAAACAAAGAAAAAGTGGCATACTTACGGGGTATTTGACACCCATGGCTGTTCGATATGTTTTTTCAGAAATAATAATCAAACAAATTTTAACGTCCAGAAAAAGACCAGAGACAGTGAATACCTAGTGTTCCCTCATAATAAAGGTCAGTGGAGAAGTGCCCTCTTACATTGGTGGCCAGTGGCGGGAGGACCCTCTTACATTGGTGGCCAGTGGCGGGAGGACCCCCTTACATTGGTGGCCAGTGGCGGGAGGACCCCCTTACATTGGTGGCCAGTGGCGGGAGGACCTCCTTACATTGGTGGCCAGTGGCGGGAGGACCTCCTTACATTGGTGGCCAGTGGCGGGAGGACCTCCTTACATTGGTGGCCAGTGGCGGGAGGACCCCCTTACATTGATGGCCAGTTGGAGAGGGACCCCTTGCATTGGTGGCCAGTTGGAGAGGAACCCCTTGCATTGGTGGCCAGTTGGAGAGGGACCCCTTGCATTGGTGGCCAGTTGGAGAGGGACCCCTTGCATTGGTGGCCAGTTGGAGAGGGACCCCTTGCATTGTTGGCCAGTTGGAGAGGGACCCCTTGCATTGGTGGCCAGTTGGAGAGGGACCCCTGGCATTGGTGGCCAGTTGGAGAGGGACCCCCCTTACACTGGTGGCTAGTTGGAGATGGACCCCCCTTACACTGGTGGCCAGTTGGAGAGGGACCCTCCTTACACTGGTGGCCAGTTGGAGAGTGACCCCCCTTACACTGGTGGCCAGTTGGAGAGGGACCCCTTGCCTCAGTGGCCAGATGGAGAGGGACCCCTTACAACGGTGGCGAGTTAGAGAGGGACCCCTTACATCACATGGTGTTCACTGAGAGAAGAACCTCTTACATAAGGTGGTCAAGTGGGAAAAGGACCTCTTAGAATGGTAGGCAGTGGGAGAATGACCCCTTTACATGGGTGGTCAGTGGGAGAAGGATTCCCTTACATTGGTGGCCTGTGGAAATAGGAGCCCTTACATAGATGGTCAGTTGCAGAAAGCCCCCTTAACTTACATGGTGGTCAGTAGGGGGGAGCACATCTTCCAATAGTGGCCAGTGGGAGAAGAACCTGTTACAAAGGTGACCAGTGGGAGAAGGCCCTCATACCAGTGACTTGTAGTTCATTAAGAGCTACAAGCTGTCAGCTGCAATGGCTGATGGTAGTTGTAGTCCATTGTGGCCATATGGGAGGAGCCCTGCACAGGCACGCTGTTTTCAAATTAGAATAGGGGGGTGCGGGGATCCCCTGGGGGGGGGGGGGGTGCAGATGCTGGAACATGATACATGTTCAACCCTAAATACAGGTACAACATGTGACATGTTCCAAAGGTGAACTTATCCTATAAATGTTCTCGGTCTGTCGAGCCGTTCTTTACATTTTAGCTGCTCTTCTCTCACTGATAAAAAAGGTAAAAATATATTAACCCATTTCATTAGTGCCTAATTTTGAAAACATCCTTTACTTATAAATGTGATTTTTCTTCTATGAATTTAATATTAATTCCACTTGCAAAAAATATATGTGTGAAAAAAATCTGAGCGAAAAGAAGAGGTGAATTTCTGGGAAATGGATTGTGCAACTCTTTGTTAGTTTTATGCCCCGGGGGGAATTCCCAGTTGTTATAGTGATTTATTATTTCACTAACTGGTAAATGTGGAACGCAAAGTCTGCAGTGAAGATTGCCCGGAGGAGGCCGTCCTGGTTATAGCTCTCAATCTTACACACCACTTCACAAACGTGCGCACAAAACCTATTACAGGTTAATGGGAGAAAAGCTAATTTATGGGATCAGCGCAGGCAGCGGGTTATTAAGTCTTTTATATGCACTGCCCTCTGCGAGGCCCTAAGGAGATCAGAGGGAGGGAAGCAGATGGACAGAACGGACTTTAATAGAACGAGAACATCTCACCAATACAAAGTCACCCAACGCAATACGTGACATACTAAGACTGTTTAGGGTAACTTTATCAACAAACCTATCGCTGAGATCTCACTATGAAATCATATTAATGACTTCCTGATGGCAGTGATGAAATGCGCATAATCAGAGACAAACAGACCGAACTCCGCATGGTAATTCTCTGTAACAAGTGAAATCAGTTCAAGTAAGAGAACCGGTCAGGACAGCAATATGGGAGCTGCTGGCTTGTTTTTGATGTTGCAGATTCCAGGGCAGTCATATTCATCCTTACTTAAAGCGGAGTTCCAGCCTCAAAATCGAAAAAAATGGATTTTTGTAAGAACTTACCGTAAAATCCTTTTCTCTATCGCTCATTGACAGACGTAGTCTTCTTGATTCTCAAGAGCTGGGTTATGTTGTCTCCGCAGGAGTAGGACTAGGCAGAATGACAAAAACGTTCTGGCTCCACCTTAGGGGCAGTCCCTGAGGGTATATCCTCCCTCTCTCTGCTACAGGGAATCAGTTCTGTTTAAAGCAGTACAGAGAATTTAACCCAACCCAACTCAATGATAGAGGGGCGGGTACTACGTCTGTCAATGAGCTTAAGAGAAAAGGATTTTACGGTAAGTTCTTACAAAAATCCATTTTTCTCTATCGCTCATTGACAGACGTAGTCTTCTTGATTCTCAAGAGCTGGGACATCCAGAAGCAGTGCCACAAATGAGGGGTGGGATTGACAAAATCAAATCCAATCTAGAAGGCCCAACCGGTGCCAAACTAGAAGTTTTAAAGGCTCATTATAAACAAAGAATGAGACTAAAGAAAAATTTTCCAACGGAAAAAACCCTCGAGGTAGACCACTGGTCTCCTCAAATTGCGGCCTGCAAAACCTTGCGGCCAAACGAGGCATCAGATGATGCCATTACATCAACTTTATAATGTTTAGTAAAGGTATGCACCGACGACCAGGTAGCCGCCTTGCACACCTGGACCACTGACGCCTGATGGCGAAAGGCCCATGACGCACTAAGTGCCCGAGTGGAGTGCGCCTTAACAGGGAACGGGGGCTCCCGACCCTTAATAGAATAAGCCTGTACTACCGTCTGTCTGATCCATCTGGAAATGGTCGCGGCAGATGCAGGCAACCCCTTTTTGGGTCCATCTGGGATCACAAAAAGTGAATCCGTCTTGTGAAACGAGTCTGTCGTTTTCAAGTATACCCTGATCGCCCGGACCACATCCAAGGAGTGTAACGCAAACTCCCGAGGATGACTGGGCTTAGGACACAGGGAAGGTAATACAATTTCTTCATTCAGATGAAATTCTGAAACCACTTTTGGTAGGAAGGATGGATTCGGACGAAGAACCACCTTATCTCTATGAACCACCAGATATGGTGAACGACAAGATAATGCGGCCAGTTCTGACACCCTGCGTGCAGAAGTAATAGCCACCAAGAAGGCCACCTTCTGGGACAACGTGGGTAGAGGAATCTCCCTAATATCTTCAAAGGGAGGTTTCTGAAGAACCGACAACACTAAATTAAGATCCCAGGGGGGTAACGGCGCGTGCACTGGCGGAGCCAGATGTCGCACCCCCTGGATGAAATTCCGCACCAAGGAATGAGTAGCCAAAGGCTTCTGAAAGAAGATGGCTAATGCTGAGACCTGACCCTTGATAGTACTCAAGGCCAGTTTCTGCTCAACCCCTTGTTGCAGAAAAGCCAATATTCGACTAATCGAATAAGACCGAGGACGGAACCCCAAAGGTTCACACCATGCAATGTAGGACTTCCATGTGCGATGATAAATCTTCCTGGAAGTCGCTTTCCTTGCTTCAACTAGAGTAGGAATAACTGAAGCTGACAAACCTTTGTCCTTCAGCACCTGGGTCTCAATAGCCAGGCCGTTAAAGCCAGCGATCGTAAAGCAGGATGGAAGATCGGTCCCTGAGACAGTAGATCCTCCCTGAGAGGAAGTCTCCACGGGACGTCCGCCACCAGTCTGACCATGTCGGCGTACCAAGCTCGACGAGGCCAGTCCGGAGCTACCAGGATTACTGGGATTCCTTCCTCCTCTATTCTGCGAAGAAGTCTTGGCAGTAACGCGAGAGGAGGGAAGGCATATATTAGCTGGTATTGCCCCCACGGGGCGATCAGTGCGTCTGCGGTTTCTGCTAGAGGATCGCGGGAGCGAGCCACGAATCTCTGAACTTTCCTGTTGAATCGTGATGCCAACAGATCCACATCCGGGGTGCCCCACCGTAGGCACAACTGGTGGAAAACGTCTGGATGGAGGGACCATTCCCCCTGATCCAGGGTCTGACGGCTGAGATAATCTGCCTGCCAATTCTCCACCCCCGGAATGAACACCGCAGAGATTGCTGGAACAAATCGTTCCGCCCAGCGAAGAATGCAAGCCACTTCTTTGGCCGCTCGGGCACTCTTGGTGCCCCCCTGGTAATTGACATAAGCCACGGCCGTGGCATTGTCCGACTGGATCCGAACCGAGCTGCCCTGGAGCTGCTCGGTCCAGTGAATCAGACAAAGTCTGATCGCTCTCAGTTCCAATACATTTATCGGTAACCTGGATTCTTCCGGGGACCAAAGTCCCTGGACAGATAACTGACCGAGAATTCCTCCCCATCCGGATAGACTGGCATCCGTGATCACTGTCGTCCAATATATTGGCAGAAATGACTTTCCCTGGCTGAGCATCGGAGACCGAAGCCACCATACCAGAGACTCTCTGGTCTGTTTGCTCAATCGGATCTGATTGTCCAGGGATTCCGGATTCCGATTCCATCTGAGAAGAATCTCTTGCTGAAGAATTCGGGTATGGGACTGGGCAAATGGGACTGCTTCGAACGAAGCCACCATCAACCCCAGAACCCTCATGCAAGTCCGAAGGGAAGACCAGCTGTTGGACAGTAACAACTGGACTGCTGATTGAATCTTTCGGAGTTTCCCTACCGGAAGAAAAACTCTTGTCCTGACTGTGTCTAGAATTAGACCCAGATATTCGAGCCTCTGGGTGGGAACCAGAAATGACTTTTGCTGGTTCACCAGCCACCCGAATTCCTGTAAAGAAATCATAGTAATTTCTATGTTTTGTAGCAAGGTCTGAGGAGACTCTGCATGAAGCAGAAGATCGTCTAGGTAACCTAGAATCGATATACCTCTTTGGCGCAGAAGTGCCAACATTGGGGCCAACACCTTTGTGAAGACCCGCGGAGCTGTGGCGAGACCGAAAGGTAACGCCACAAACTGATAGTGGTTCTCCTCTACGGAAAAGCGTAGAAAACGCTGATGTCCTGCGAAAATGGGAATGTGAAGATAGGCGTCCTTGATGTCTATGGACGCTAGGACATCCCCTGGATGCAGGAAGGCTGCTACCGTGCGAATGGACTCCATTCTGAATCTTCTTATGTTGACGAAAGAATTGAGTGCTCTTAAGTCCAGAATTGGACGCACTTTGCCCTCTTTCCTGGGTATTGTAAACAGGTTTGAATAAAACCCTTGAAACCGTTCTGTCCAAGGAACGTGGACTACCACTCCTTGTTGTAGTAAATCTGTGACTGCTCTCCGCAGATCTTCTAAACGATCTGAGGATAGTCGGATATTGGAAGGGAAGAATCGCGCCGGTGGGAGAGATCGAAACTCGATCTTGTACCCTGACCTTATGACTTCGCAAACCCATTTGTCCGGGATTCTGGAAAGCCATGGATCCGGGAACCGGCGAAGACGTCCCCCCACCCCAGTTATGGGTGGGGGCGCACCTTCAGGCTTTGGATGGTTTATCTTCAGGTCTGGAGGGGGCGGGCTTTTGCTTGCCCGACCAACGACCCCTGACGCCTCCTGCAGGAGCTTTGGAGGACTTAGTTTTTTCACCCGCTGGACGAAAAAACCTCTTGTGAGCAGAAAAAGAAGGCCCTCGTCTTTGACGAGTTCCTCTACCTTTAAAATTTTGCGGTAAAAAGGTGCTTTTTCCACCGGTGAGATCCTTAATGATCTCATCTAAGTTGGCTCCAAATAGACGCTCTCCTGAAAAGGGGATATTAGCCAATGCTTTTTTGGAACCTTGGTCGGCTAACCAACCTTTTAGCCACAGTGTACGCCTGAGAACCACTGCTGAGACTGATGCTCGCGCCATTAATGGAGTGGCGTCTAACGCCGCATCACATACAAACTGTAACCCCTGTATCATTTGTTCCAACAAATCTGATACCGCCTGAGGGACTTCTTCTAAGTCCCGGCGTAACCACTTGGTCCATTCAGTTACAGCCTGCGAAACCAGACCAATAGCAATTATTGGTCTGAAAGCTGATCCAATCAAGGAAAACATGGTGCGAGACATAGCTTCTATCTTGCGATCCACTGGATCTTTAAAAGACGGAGCGTCTTCTAAAGGAATAACCGTGGCTTTATTCAATCTAGCAATAGGTGAATCCACCACAGGTGGTTCTGTCCATTTCTTAATAAGGGTTTCCTCAAACGGATAACGCCTGTCAATGCGTTTAGAAATATTAAAAGTGCGTTTTGGCAGACGCCATTCTTCTTCGATTGGATTGCCAAAACATTTGGGCAATGGAAAAACCTTCGCCACTTTGATGCGCTTTTTAGTCCCAAAAGGGATCTCAGTTTCAGCTATTTCTGATGGAATACCCTGTAACCTTAAAGTCTCTTGAACAGATACAATGAGTGCGTTTACCAACGCTTCCTCTCGGGCTATGGCGGATGCCGAAACATCCTCCTCACTGTCTGAAGAGACAGGACCCGAGACACCAATACCAGATGAAGTACCTGCAACTGCAGAAATAGGCTCAGAGTCTGAATCCGAGGTTTCAGATAATAAGGGGTTAGGCGGGGGTCGCTTTCTTGCGCCCTGTCCCTGACAAGCCACTTCCACCCGGGACACAAAAGTTTCCATAATAGCTGACAAAGATTCAATTGTCAATGGGGTGCTGGAGGATCCCGCAGACCCCTCGAGGGGATCCGGAGGAGATACATGAGTGGCAGGGTCCATGTTAATACAGGACACCTTTGCCAGCAAAACAAAAAAACTTTCTTTTTTTTTTTTTTTTTGTGTGTGTCTCCCCCTAGCGCAATAGCGCCCCTCAGAGTACCTGCTTCTCGATCCCAGAGAGAGAGAGAGGGACCCCCAAGGCTCACCAACCGATGCAGTGCAGTTTCCAACAAACTGCAGTCAGCGTCTGTCTTACACAGACTGGAAGGAGCTGTTTGCTTTTTCCCGGGCAGAAGGCGTGGCTCCGCCCCCTGTGTACGCCTTCCGGCGTTCCCAGCCCTCCACGAGGTAGCTGGGCTCACAAAACATGGCCGCCCCCATAGAAGAGACATAAGACTCCAAAAACATGGCGGCCGGCGTGACCTGAGGACATACATGCATTCGGTCTACAGCAAAATGGCGGCGGACCGCCGATATCGTCTTCCCAGCACATCCACCTGCACTCTGCTAAGAGGTGACATATGGATCTACAGAGATACACTGCACATAAGGTAGGATTATACCTCCTATGTCTGCTGTAATGTTACAGTCTGCTGGGTAGAGTGTTAGCTCTTGAACCAAGTCCACTTCCCACAAACACATGCTGTTTTACAAGGGGGACTTGTAAGTATCAGATATATACTGACCATATATGGAGGGGCCCATAATATATACTGCCTCATAATGAGGAAAAAAGGGAACGTTTACTCACCATACCGAACCGACAGGCACCCTCTCTTCACAATACCCTCTCCACCGGGGTGGGGGTTTGTGGACGCCTCGACTCTCTGGTACCTGGCGTCCAAGCGAGACTTTTAACTCGCAAAGTCAGTCCCTTTACTGGGACTCCGTCGCGGCCGACCCAGCGCACTGGTCTGCACGCGCTCGTAGGCAGAAACCGGGGTGACCACTGGATCTCAACATCCAGCCCGTCGCCCGGCCCCGCATACTTACTTGAATATGTCGCGGCCGACCAAGCGCAATGCCATGGTCTGCGCGCGCTCGTAGGCCGGCTGGGGTGACCACAAGTGTCGCCCAGTCCGGCATTTTTGCTTGAAGATCTCACAGGAAAAAAACACTGGAGAAAACTACCTAAAAAATGTCTTTTTCTTAAAGAAAAAAAGTCTTGCCAGGACCAAAAGATCCCAGCAAGGAACTTAGGTCCTTACTCCTGACTAGACAGAAAAAAACTGATTCCCTGTAGCAGAGAGAGGGAGGATATACCCTCAGGGACTGCCCCTAAGGTGGAGCCAGAACGTTTTTGTCATTCTGCCTAGTCCTACTCCTGCGGAGACAACATAACCCAGCTCTTGAGAATCAAGAAGACTACGTCTGTCAATGAGCGATAGAGAAAAATCGATTTTGGGCCATCCACTTGCTGAGTGCAATCTGAAAAAGAAATGGATAGTCCCGATTTTTTTTTTTGGCCTTATTATAGAAGAAAATATACTCCCCTTCCTTCCACTTCCTCCCTCTGCGGCCGCGGCCCGCGCAGTCTCTTCCGGTTTGCGATGACTCCTGGGAGATGAACGTCATCGCTCCCAGGAGTCAATGCGCCTGCACAGGCTCTGCTCGTCACTTCCAGTGCAGGCGCCTCATTCACTGCTAAACAGCTTCTGGGCGTGCAGGGATGCCGCACTTGCACCGGAAGTGACGAGCGGGGCCGATGCAGGCGTACTGACTCCCGGGAAGTGACGAGCGGGGCCGATGCAGGCGTACTGACTCCCGGGAAGTGACGAGCGGGGCCGGTGCAGGCGTATTGACTCCTGGGAAGTGACGAGCGGGGCCGGTGCAGGCGCATTGACTCCTGGGAAGTGAAGAGCGGGGCCGATGCAGGCGCATTGACTCCTGGGAAGTGACGAGGGGGGCCGGTGCAGGCGTATTGACTCCTGGGAAGTGACGAGAGGGGCCGATGCAGGCGTATTGACTCCTGGGAAGTGACGAGGGGGGCCGATGCAGGCGTATTGACTCCTGGGAAGTGACGTGGGGGGCCGGTGCAGGCGTATTGACTCCTGGGAAGTGACGAGCGGGGCCAGTGCAGGCGTATTGACTCCTGGGAAGTGACGAGCGGGGCCGGTGCAGGCGCATTGACTCCTGGGAAGTGACGAGCGGGGCCGATGCAGTGCATTGTGGGACTCCGACGTCACGGAAGAGGACACGAAGAGGGACGCTGCGGCTTCAGCTGCCCACACCTAAGATGGCAGCGCTGGAGAAGAAATTTTCAAGGTAAGTATTTCTTCTTACAGGTATGTGCGACCCGGGACAGTTTAGAGGCTATCCATTATGGAATGTACTAACCCTGACTGTCCCGGGGGTATTTTCAGCTAAAATTGACCCCCTGAGACCGGAACTCCGCTTTAAAAGAGGAAGTGAACTCCCCCCAAAAAAAAGTAAAAAAAAAAAAAAAACCCCTGTAAGACAAAGGCATAATGAGCTAGAGTGCATCGCATACTATCTCATTATGAAATACTTACCTTAGAACGAAGCCGCCGCAGTGCCGCGTGCTCAGGGACAGGACAGCGGACATGTTCGACATCGGATTGGCCGGAGGCGCGATTACATCACTCCCACGCACAGCACATGGCTCTGAAGGAACGCCACGGATGGCCGTTCCTGCAGAGCGCATGCGCCGATGAAGTCATCGGTTGCATTAAAAGTAAATATCTCCTAAACGGTGCAAGTTAAGGAGATATTTACAGTACCTATAGGCAATTATTAAAGGCCATAGGTACAAGTTCTAAGAGAGGGTTTGCAAACTCTTTAAAGTGGTTGTAAAACTCAAAACATAAAATATGAACAAAGCATATCCCTCTATAGTGTGTACTTGTCTCAATTAAGAGCACTAAGTGTCACCTTTGTCTGCTGCCTCCTTCCTCTTCTATCTGCACAAGTCACTTCTGACAAGTTTTCCTGACACCAAGACAGAAATGGTGACAGGGGAGGGAGCTCCAGCTGATTGACAGCCTCAGCTCTGTTCCTGTGTGCTGTAAGAAGGGGGGGTCCGTTACCTCCAATCAGCTCTCAGAGTTCTCCTCACAGAGCTCTGCAGAATTTAACTTCAGCGATCTGCTCCCTTTTTCTTTCTGACAGCTCAGACAAAGCTGTATAAATTCAGCGCTTTGGACCTATGTAGAGAAGATAATTCTACAGATAAACAGGTACAACTTACCCTGTATATGCTAGCGTATAAGGTGACTTTTTAACCTTAAAAACATCCCCCTTAAAAAAAATCGGGGGGGGGGGGGCGGGGTGTTGGGGTGTCGTCTTATACGCGGAGTATAAAATGTGAGGACTACTTTACATAGTTAGTTTGGGCCAATCTGGCCCAAAAACGAACGTCCCTAATCGGTCAGCCCGCTGGATCGATGAATCTACAAAATGTCTTACTTTTTTTTCCCCAGGCTGGAACTCCTCATTAAACAGATCTTTATTCCTATCGCTATCAGAGCCTTTTTACACTCACATTAAAATGCATATTTTAGGTTTGAAGATTAGTTAAAACCCCCAAACATATCTTTGACAGCAGAGATCCTGCAAAATAAAATATTGGTGGTATCATTTTTTTTTAGACTTGTTTGTAAAGCCTGAAAGGTTTTTATCTTCATGCATTATATGCATGAAGATAAAAAGTATGCATCCCCCCCCAACACCTGATACTTATCTGAGCCGGCTCTCTGCCTCCTCATTGGTTTAGAGACTTTAGCGAGCGTCATTGGCTCCTGCTGCTGTCAATTACAGCCAGTGAGGAGGGAGCAAAGGCGCAGCCGAGGCCCGGTTTTGTGTGTCTTATGGACTCAAAGCGGGGCTCGGGAGCGAGCACGCACAACTGCTCCCATATCAAGCCGCTTGCTATGGGGGGGCACTTGGCAATGGGGAGGAGCCAGGAGTGCCAGTTGGAGACAATAAAAGAGGAGGATCGCATTTGCTCTGTGCAAAATCCTTGCACAGAGCAGGCAAGTATAATAGGTTTGTTTTTTCACTTGATTTGCAGTACATATATGTAGTGCGACTTTGATTGCATGTTGGATGTGGCTTGCATCTTCTATGAGGCCAAATTGCACTAAAGTAGCACAGAAACCTTTCTCAAATTCGCATCACAGCTGCATGCATTGATGTGACCCATTGGAAGCAATGTTATTTCCATTGCGATGCCGGGGCGTAAGTACAGGGGTTGCAATTGATACCGGACCCCATGCTCCAAGGGGCCTGTGCGGCTCCCCTGTACACTTGGATAGGAGGGGTGGTGGGGGCAGCATGCAGAGAAATCCCTGTCCTCCGTTTTCCTTCTGTAGCTGCAGGAGGAAAATAGAGGAGATTGGTTCCTCTGTATGCTGCCGCCACCCCCCCCCCCTTTCCAGTTCACTTGTGTTCTGCTGTCTCTGGGCCCATGTGTGCTCCCCTGCCCCCCCCCCCCACTGTGCACCCTTCCCTCTCCTGCCGGCTGCTGCAGGGGATGTCACAAGAGAGAACCAGGAAGGTGTCGGTAAATATGTAATTTACCAGCTCCTTCCTTTTCTGAATGGACAGAGTCATAGTCAGTGACATTGTAAAAAAAATAAAATAAAATGAAAAAAAAAAAAATAGTAAAATTAAAAATAACAAAAAATAAAAACTACTGACACCAGTGGGTGAACTTCCAGGATCGCAAAGGTCACACTTGCAACCGGGCCCTGGCATTCATTCCACCACCGTGGGGAGGCCCCAAGATGGCAGGAAGTGTCTTCAGGTTAGAGGTTTTGCTGGAAACCAGCACCGCGTGCAGCAAATTCCATCCTCAAAATGTGTTTTGTGGATAGATTTTATCAGCACTCCAGAGATAAGAATTTAGATCAGATTTTGGAGGAAGTTTGTAGTTTTACAGCATAAATCGCTTTACATCGCCATCAAACCCCAATGACAGTGCATGGTTTTCCCTATTACCAGGTAGGGGCACAGCTGCAAGTGGTATTGCAATACAATGCGGCTAGTTTTCTGGACATACCATCTGCTGATCTTCGCTATACAGAAATGTGAGACAAATCAAACTTTCTATAGCATTTGATCTCAGAAATAGAAAGCAACGGAAAAAAAAAAAACAATGAAGAAATTTCCCCAATCAATCCCAGCACAAAAATCTGAATGCCATCATTTTTTGCCCAGTATTCTAATCAGTTATAATGCCGTACGTTTGAAGGGGATCAAACCACTAGGGGGAAATGTCCCCATTGTGGGAGGGGCAGAGACACAGTCTACTGCAGGGAAATCTCACCATTGTGGGAGGGGCAGAGACACAGTCTACTGCAGGAAATCTCACCATTGTGGGAGGGGCAGAGACACAAACTACTGCAGGAAATCTCACCATTGTGGGAGGGGCAGAGACACAAACTACTGCAGGAAATATCATATACATACCGCCTGAAAATAGAGGAGATTGGCTCCTCTGTATGCTGGCGCCACCCCCCCCCTTTCCAGTTCACTCGTGTTCTGCTGTCTCTGGGCCCATGTGTGCTCCCCTGCCCCCCCCCCCTTCCAGTTCACTCGTGTTCTGCTGTCTCTGGGCCCATGTGTGCTCCCCTGCCCCCCCCCCCCCCCACTGTGCACCCTTCCCTCTCCTGCCGGCTGCTGCAGGCTATGTCACAAGAGAGAACCAGGAAGGTGTCGGTAAATATGTAATTTACCAGCTCCTTCCTTTTCTGAATGGACAGAGTCGTAGTCAGTCACATTGTAAAAAAAATAAAATAAAATGAAAAAAAAAAAAATAGTAAAATTAAAAATAACAAAATATAAAAACTACTGACACCAGTGGGTGAACTTCCAGGATCGCAAAGGTCACACTTGCAACCGGGCCCTGGCATTCCACCACCGTGGGGAGGCCCCAAGATGGCAGGAAGGGGGCCCACTGCAGAACTTGTGAAAGGGTCCCGCTGCCGGACTGTAATAAAGGGCCCCGCAACGAGAGTAAAGGGCCCCAGGATCAGGAGCCCCAGGCTTGAAGGAAAGAGTCCCCGGCCAGGGGTCCGGGGGCCCTTCATGGTTTCTTGCACTGGGGCACTGAAGGTTCTAGTTACGCCTCTGTTGTGATGTGATTCAGTGTGGCCCAAGATGTAACTGAAATCCCATCAGTATGAATCAGGCCTGAGACCTGAGAAAGAAGTTTGTGCTGCAACCTCCTTTCATCTCGTAGATTCCGGCACATAGAGCCATAAATGCGGCACGGCTTAAGGTGAAGACTCACCAGAGCCACTTGCCTGACACACACTTCTCTCTGTACAAATTGCAGAGCTCCAGGCGAGTCGCTGTCTGCCAGGCAGGCTTATTTTATGGTGTAATTATACGTACCGCCTGAAATGACAAATCTCCAGCTATCCGTGTCTTCAGGTTAGAGGTTTTGCTGGAAACCAGCACCGCGTGCAGCAAATTCCATCCTCAAAATGTGTTTTGAGGATAGATTTTATCAGCACTCCAGAGATAAGAATTTAGATCAGATTTTGGAGGAAGTTTGTAGTTTTACAGCATAAATCGCTTTACATCGCCATCAAACCCCAATGACAGTGCATGGTTTTCCCTATTACCAGGTAGGGGCACAGCTGCAAGTGGTATTGCAATACAATGCGGCTAATTTTCTGGACATACCATCTGCTGATCTTCGCTATACAGAAATGTGAGACCAATCAAACTTTCTATGGCATTTGATCTCAGAAATAGAAAGCAACGGAAAAAAAAAACAATGAAGAAATTTCCCCAATCCCAGCACAAAAATCTGATTGCCATCATTTTTTGCCCAGTATTCTAGTCAGTTGTAATGCCGTACGTTTGAAGGGGATCAAACCACTAGGGGGAAATGTCCCCATTGTGGGAGGGGCAGAGACACAAACTACTGCAGGAAATCTCCCCATTGTGGGAGGGGCAGAGACACAAACTACTGCAGGAAATCTCCCCATTGTGGGAGGGGCAGAGACACAAACTACTGCAAGAAATCTCCCCATTGTGGGAGGGGCAGAGACACAAACTACTGCAAGAAATCTCCCCATTGTGGGAGGGGCAGAGACACAAACTACTGCAGGAAATCTCACCATTGTGGGAGGGGCAGAGACACAAACTACTGCAGGAAATCTCCCCATTGTGGGAGGGGCAGAGACACAAACTACTGCAGGAAATCTCCCCATTGTGGGAGGGGCAGAGACACAAACTACTGCAGGAAATCTCCCCATTGTGAGAGGGGCAGAGACCCAAACTACTGCAGGAAATCTCACCATTGTGGGAGGGGCGGAGACCCAAACTACTGCAGGAAATCTCACCATTGTGGGAGGGGCAGAGACATCAACTACTACAGGTAGATCCCACCATTGTGGGAGGGGCAGAGACACAAACTACTGCAGGGAAATCTCCCCATTGTGGGAGTGGCAGAGACACAGTCTACTGCAGGAAATCTCCCCATTATGGGAGGGGCAGAGACACAAACTACTGCAGGAAATATCCACATTGTGGGAGGGGCAGAGACATCAACTACTACAGGTAGATCCCACCATTGTGGGAGGGGCAAAGACAAAAACTACTGCAGGAAATCTCCCCATTGTGGGAGGGGCAGAGACACAAACTACTGCAGGAAATCTCCCTATTGTGGGAGGGGCAGAGAAAACGGTCACAGTCTGAGCAAAAAAAAAAACAAAACAACAAACAGCAACCACTTAATCTGATCCATGTCTTTACAGTATCTCACAAAAGTACGTACACCCCTCACATTTTTTAATTTTTTTATTCTATCTTTTTATGTGACAACATGGAAGAATTTACACTTTGCTACAATGTAAAGTAGTGAGTGTACAGCTTGTATAACAGTGTAAATTTGCTGTCCCCTCAAAATAACTCAACACACAGCCATTAATGTCTAAACCGCTGGCAACAAAGGTGAGTACACCCCTAAGTCAAAATGTCCAAATTGGGCCCAATTAGCCATTTTCCCTCCCCGGTGTCATGTGACTCGTTAGCGTTACAAGGTCCACGGTGTGAATGGGGAGCAGGTGTGTTAAATTTAGTGTTATCGCTCTCACTCTCTTATACTGGTCACTGGAACTTCAACATGGCACCTCATGGCAAAGAGCTCTCTGAGGATCTGAAAAAAAAAAAAAACTGTTGCTCTACATAAAGATGATCTAGGCTATAAGAAGATTGCCAAGACCCTGAAACTGAGCTGCAGCATGGTGGCCAAGACCATACAGCGGTTTAACAGGACAGGTTCCACTCTGAACAGGCCTCGTCATGGTCAACCAAAGGAGTGCACGTGCTCAGCGTCATATCCAGAGGTTGTCTTTGGGAAATAGACGTATGAGTGCTGCCAGCATTGCTGCAGAGGTTGAAGGGGTGGGGGGTCAGCCTGTCAGTGCTCAGACCATACGCCGCACACTGCATCAAATTGGTCTGCATGGCTGTCGTCCCAGAAGGAAGCCTCTTCTAAAGATGATGCACAAGAAAGCCCTCAAACAGTTTGCTGAAGACAAGCAGACTAAGGACATGGATTACTGGAACCATCTCCTGTGGTCTGATGAGACCAAGATAAACGTATTTGGTTCAGATGGTGTCAAGCGTGTGGCGGAAACCAGGTGAGTACAAAGACAAGTGTTTCTTGCCTACAGTCAAGCATGGTGGTGGGAGTGTCATGGTCTGGGGCTGCATGAGTGCTGCCAGCACTGGGGAGCTACAGTTCATTGAGGGAACCCTGAATACCAAAATGTACTGTGACATACTGAAGCAGAGCATGATCCCCTCCCTTTAAAGACTGGGCCGCAGGACAGTATTCCAGCATTATAATGACCCTTTACACACCTCAAAGATGACCACTGCCTTGCTAAAGAAGCTGAGGGTAAAGGTGATGGACTGGCCAAGCATGTTTCCAGACCTAAACCCTATTGAGCATCTGTGGGGCATCCTCAAATGGAAGGTGGAGGAGCGCAAGGTCTCCAACATCCACCAGCTCTGTGATGTCAAGATATAGAAATCTTACAGAATGAAATGAACAAAATAACAGAGTGGGAAACTACGTGGCAAAAGAGATTTAATGTACAGAAATTTAAGGTATTGCACTTGGGGTTAAAAAAACAAAATGCAAATTAGATTCTAGGGGGGAACCTCTAGGGGAATCCAGGATGGAGAAGGATTTGGGGGTTCTAGTAGAAGACAGACTCAGTAATAGCATGGAATGTCAAGCTGCAGCTGTCAAAACTGGCAGAATATTGGCATGCATAAGGAAAGGGATATATTCCAGAGACAAAGTTATAATCCTACCACTTTATAAAATTCTGGTCCGACCGCATCTGGAGAATTCTGTCCAGTTCTGGTCGCTAATCCTCAGAAAGGATGTGCTGGAACTGGAGAGAGTCCAAAGGAGGGCAACTAAACTAATTAGAGGAATGGAGGACCCTTATGAAGAGCGATTACAAGCGCTTAATTTATTCTCCTTGGAGAGGAAACGCCTGAGAGGGGACATGATAGCGATTTACATATACCTCAATGGTGATCCCAGCATTGGAAAAAAACAATTTAGTCTCAAGGAGTGCAAGAGGACACGTGGCCACACAATGAGGTTAGAGGAGAGGCGGTTTAACCTTAAGCTGCGTAAGGGGTTCTTCACTGTAAGGGCGGTGAGAATGTGGAACTCTCTTCCACAATTGGTGGTAGCTGCGGGGAGTATGGCTACTTTTAAAAGACTCTTACAGATCACAAAATTCAGGGTTATGGGACATGATCAGGCCACTGACACACACACACATACACACCTGTAACAGGTTGAACTGGATAGACTGATGTCTTTATTCAACCTCAACTACTATGTAACCATGTAACTATGTCGTCATAGGAGGAGTGGAAGAGGACTCCAGTGGCAACCTGTGAAGCTCTGGTGAACTCCATGCCCAAGAGGGTTAAGTCAGCGCTGGAAAATAATGGTGGCATCACAAAATATTGACACTTAGGGGTGTACTCACTTTTCTTGCCAGTGATTTAGACATTAATGGCTGTGTTGTGTTATATTGAGGGGACAGCAAATTTACACTGTTATACAAGCTGTACCCTCACTACTTTACATTGTAGCAAAGTGTCATTTCTTCAGTGTCGTCACATGAAAAGATAGAATAAAATATTTACAAAAATGTGAGGGGTGTACTTACTTTTGTGATATACTGTATATATTACAATTACCATCATGGATGGGAATGCCCTGGGGATTTATCAGTTGGTGTGCGGCGGTTGCAATGATCAGGTCAGAGGGTTTTGTATCTCCCCAGATTTATAGATGCAAAAACCTGACCAGCTTCATTTTTATGTCTGACAAGCTGGTTTCACAACTTTGTTATCTTGGTTCAAATTACTACACAGCAAGGAAGCGATTTTGGGTCAAAAGCAAGAAGAAAAGAAAGAAATGACAGACATGACGGCTCCATTGTTTTTCTTGTGTTTAAACTGTTCAGGTCAGGTGGTGCTCAGATAGTATACATCACCTATAAATGTCACATTGCCTTGGGCTGAAGCGAGATTGCGAGTGTAAAGCAGGTCATAGATGAAGCAACCAGTGGGTTGAATGAAAAAAATATAAACATAATTATTTGATTTCCCCATAGTGTACGGTGTAGATAGGGAAATCCCCTCCGCACAGTTATTGTATTCAGACAGCAAGGAAAGTTCCCTACAATCAGAATACAATGTTGCTGGCTATAGCTGGTGGCACTGATCGAGCGCACAAAAACCAACAGGCTGGTTGTGCAGAAGTCGATAAAAGATCAACCAGCCTGCCCATAGGAGGATTGAAAGATGGTTGGTCCCTGCTGAACCGGCCAAATTTAAATCCATGTAGGCAGGCTTAACCACTTGCCGACCGCCGCAAGTACATATACTGCGGCGGTCAGCCCCGGCCAGGCAAAGTGACGTACCGGTACGTCACTCGCCTGTCACTGGCTTGTGAGCCAATCGCGGGCGATCGCGCTCCCGCCCCGTTCCCTAACAGGTCAGTGCGTGTGACCGGCGGACCCGATGTATAGGAATACACAGCTACAACAAAATGGCGGCACCACAAGATATACCGGGACCCAGACATGGGAGCTAGGCCTCAATAAGTACCCAAATTGAATGTGCCGCTACAGGGAAAAGGGGGGAACCCGACCCTTAAGCGAATAAGCCTGGGTCACCATCTGTCTAATCCACCTGGATATAGTAGCAGAGGAAGCAAAAAGCCCCTTCCGTGGCCTGTCCGTAATCACAAAGAGCGAGTCTGACCTCCGAAAGGACTCAACGGCTGCCAAATAGACCAGAATAGCTCGACAAACATCCAGAATATGCAAGGCAAGTTCCCTTCGATGAACCGGCCTGGGACACAAGGATGGAAGCACAATGTCCTCATTCAAATGGAAATCAGAGCGAACCTTCGGGAGGAACAACGGCCGCGGTCGTAGGACCACCAGATAGGGAGAACGACAAGACAAAGCAGCCAACTCTGACACCCTGTGAGCAGAGGTGATCGCCACCAAAAAAGCCACCTTTAGGACAGCGTAAGTAAGAGAGATCTCACCATATGTCTTTTAAGGGAGGTTTTTTAAGATCCGACAGAACCAGGCTCAAATCCCAGGGTGGCAGAGGAGAACGTACAAGCGGAGGAAAATGACAAACCCCTTGAAGGCATAGGTGTCCGCAGAACTTTTTTCAGGGGGCGGCATAATTTTAAGGTCACCCAAGATCCGCCCTTTTCGACAATGTCATGAAGGGGAGGGGCTCAGTCATTAACACATAAAGAGCAAGCATGCAAAGGTTTGAAAAACCTGATGCAAAGGCCTAATAGAAGGATTGAGCAGCCTTTGTCCTATTAGCAATTTCTAATCTGTTTTTATGTTTACACTATTGACATGATTGAATGTACCCCAATATTCATACACACATGATCAAGGCACTACAACTGAATTATATAAAAAAAAAAAAAAACACATGTAGAATCTGCATTTGGTGTTAACAAATGACAAGATATATGATAAATGTATTTTGAAATGTGGCTGGCACCTGTCTGTGGGTGGCTAGCCTACTTCGATTGTGGGCATTAGGCTTTTGGCAGACAGGACTGGCCCTTTTGCTTTGGAGAGAGAAGTAAAGCTGACCCTGTCTTGGGTCTGTGCAGGCAGTGCACGCACGCGACATCAGTACGTGCGGTGATGTCACGTGTATTGCCTCTCTGCACAGGACCGCAAATCTCAATTTCCTTGCCACGGGCTTCCCCTCTCCTGGAATGATAGCGCCAGGGCCGAGGACAATGGTCAGCGCGGCTACCGCCGTCACCAGGCCCCCCCACCACTTGCTCTCTCCTTTCGGACGCCCATGCTTGAAGCTATGTACGCATCAATAAATGGGAAGCCAAAGGTCTTTGGAAAAAGACTGCAAAGGCCGACACTTAGCCTTTCACGGTGCGCAAGCCAGTTTCAGATCAACACCCCGTTGAAGAAAGGCCAGAATCTGAGCCACGGAAAAAGAACGTTGTGTTGTTGCTTAGTCCTACTCCTGTAGCGGGCAGCATAACCCTATGAAAAAGAATATGGAGGTGTGTGTCAATGAATGGAAGAGAACGTTTTTTTTCCTTTTGTGAAAAAGGTTTTACATAAATAAAAGCGGATCACTGTAAGCACCTATTGTCAGTGGTAAATGATTTGTCTCAACCCTCCAACCGTTACATCAGCAGGACTGCTTGTTCTGTTGAAAAACATCAGACTTACTGGCCAGATCACCAGCTGGAAAGTAAATAAAGCATAAAAAGGGCGGCACAGTGGTGTAGTGGTTAACCCTTTCACCTAGCAGCAAGAGGGGGGGTCGCTGGTTCGAATCCCAACCACGACACTACCTGCCTGGAGTTTGCATGTTCTCCCTGTGCCTGCGTGGGTTTCCTCCGGGTACTCCAGTTTCCTCCCACACTCCAAAGACATGCTGGTAGGTCAATTGAATCCTGTATAAAATTGGCCCTACTGTGCATGTATGTGAGTTAGGGACCTTAGATTGTAAGCTCCTTGAGGGCAGGGACTGATGTGAATGTACAATGTGTATGTAAAGCGCTGCGTAAATTGACAGCGCTATAGAAGTACCTGAAATAAAAAATAAATAAATAAAATAAAATGAATGCAGCCATCACGTCTAAGAATTGGTAAGCTGCACTGTAAGAAATGTTTGCTTTTGGGTTTAATACCAATAAGTATGGGATGTGTTAGAACCTCCGTTTTTTATATATATATATATATATATATATATATATATATATATATATATAAAACGGTCTGTGTTCCCACTGGGGAGACTCTTTGTCCTGTCACTGGTCACTTACTATTTGTCACAGGAACAGGGGTCTCCCATCTTCTAATGGGGATACAAGTTCTGGTGACAACCAGGCCATAGATGATACCATTTAAAAACACTTGATTGCCCTGTCAGTGTTGATGGGGGAATCCCTCTTGCGGAGCGATTGTTCTCCAGGGTGGGGGGGGGGGCAGCTGGGTTGTGTGTGGTTCCTCGGGTACACAGGGAGCCTTCCCTGCCGGGAGAACACAGTGATTGTTGCAGGAAGGAGGAAAGATCCCTAATGCTGCACATTAATGGAGTCCTATAGTGATGTGAGAGGGGCCCAGGCTGGGGTTGTCTCTCTCATACCACCATAGGACTCAGTGGATATGCGACACTGGGGATCTTTCCTCTCTTCCAGTGGCTACAGGAGCTGGGACAAACATCTCGGCCGGTCCCTGCTGAACCGAGATTTGAACCATCTAAATAACTAAATAAAAAACAAATCTCAGAGTTTTGACAAACGCACACTCTATACAAAACTAAAAAAAAAAAAAAAAAAAAAAGCAGTGGCTTTAGATATAAACAAGAAGGTGACTACCAGAGAGAAAGTCCTAATCGTTCTGCCAATCTAACCAATATCTGTGATCCATGGACACTTTTACACCAGGAGGCCGCAGGAGAGCCCTGAAAAGTGTTCAACTGTATATTATAGAAAATATGGATTTGAGAAAAAATATTCACATGGCTGACAGTTCTCCTTTCAGTGCACCGTTCATAAATGCTCCTTGAAGCGTTCGCTGTCCAGTATCTCTCACATGTCCCGTGACCAGGAAGTGAGATTTGTCATAAGGTCACACTGAGCACCTGGAAATCTCCTGCGGTGAGATCTATTACAAATATGAGACTGTCGCCCCGACATGATTATATGCGATTGATTTAATCATTGCGGAAGATGGTAAGTAAATATTCTGTGGAATCATAAAGTCAGTAAAATTCTGGCACCGTAATAAAAAAATTACCACAAGGGTGAGCGGGGTTTACTCACTCTGATGCTGATATAAGAAGAGATCACACAAGTGGACAATCTTAACCCCTTTCGGCCTTCTGTATGCATACAGTATCTCTCAAAAGTGAGTACACCCCCTACATTTTTGTAAATATTTTATTCTATCTTTTCATGTGACAACTCTAAAGAAATGAGACTTTGTTACAATGTAAAGTAGTGAGTGTACAGCTTGTATAACAGTGTAAATTTACTGTCCCCTCAAAATAACTCAACACACAGCCATTAATGTCTAAACTGCTGACAACAAAAGTAAGTACACCCCTAAGTTATGGTGTCCAAATTAGGCCCAATTAGCCATTTTACCCTCCCTGGTGTCATGTGACTCGTTAGTGTTATAAGGTCTCAGGTGTGAATGGGGTTAAATTTGGTGTTATCGCTCTCACTCTCTCATACTGGTCACTGGATGTTCAACATGGCACCTCATGGCAAAGAACTCTCTGAGGATCTGAAAAAAAGAATTGTTGCTCTACATAAAGATGGCCTAGGCTATAAGAAGATTTCCAAGATTCTGAAACTGAGCTGCAGCACGGTGGCCAAGACCATACAGGGGTTTACCAGGACAGGTTCCACTCAGAACAGGCCTCGCCATGATCGACCAAAGAAGTTGAGTGCACGTGCTCAGCGTCATATCCAGAGGTTGTCTTTTGTGAGATACTGTATATGCGGCCTCAGAGAAGCTGGTCTTTTTCCGTGGGGGCGCATATATGTGTATCTCTTTATGCTGGGAGTGCACCGCACAGCACTCTCCCAGCACAGAGACCGAGCTCTCACCCAGAGCCCCAGGTCTCGTACGAACGATCGGGAACTGGGATTTTCAATCAGAGGCTATCACTGTGAGACTGACCCTGTGTTTACTTCCTGTTCTGAATGAAGAGGAAGATATATTGTATCTTTCTCTTCTTGCAGGAGAATGATATACACAAGTGTGTGTAAAAAAATAATAAAAAATAATAAAAAAAAAAACAAGATCACGGTTTACCAGAGTTAATGGGTAAAAAGGAAAGGTCAGGATATTTTGTGTAACATTTATAAAAATAACTATTATACGGTCAGTGTGTTTTAGGTAGGATAAAAAGAAAAATTCAAAATGCGCACCATTGTGGGCTGTACTATGGGCACAAACAATATCATACGTGGTACTGCTGTGATCGTCAGGGGAAGGAGAATTTCATTTGGGTTGTTCTTTGGTGGAAAATTATATATAATAGAAACAGAACAGATTTTCTTTTTACCATTTTGGGACTGTTTTCCATTAATAATGGAAAAAAACAAACAAATCCCGAGGAGATATTCATTACCATTTACCATCAAATGAAAGCACAATTTGTCATGAAATATGTATACATTGTCCAGGCTTGTCCTTAGGGACACAAATGCTGGTTGGGCCCTTTCCTGAAGTGCATCTGAACCCAAAAACAAAAAATGTAATATATTGCAGCTTAAAGTGTTTTAAAGGTAAGAGTTCCGCTCTTTTCCCATTGGCTCTCGCTGCTGTGTGGGCCAATGAGGAGAGAGAGGGACCCCGGAGAGCCTTTGCTCTCAAGCACATTGCTGGATCGATATAAAGCTCAGGTAAGTATAAGGGGGGGGGGGCTTGGGGGGGAGGTGGTAGTAAACTGCTGGGCGTTTTTTTTTTGTACCCTGAAAGGTAATGTAATAATGTGCTAGTATGCATGATGTCACTCCTGTGGACGCACGCGGGAGCTGCCGTTTGTGGCACAGGACTCTGAACAGGCCCGGGTAGCCGCTCCTTCAGAACGAACGCGCCGGTGACATCAGCTACATACACAGTAAATATCTCCTCAATGGTGCAAGTCTAGGAGATATTTACAGTACCTATAGGTAAGTCTTGTTATAGGCTTACCTATAGGTAAAAGTCAGAGATCGGAGTTAACTCCCACTTTAATGCATATTCACACTAGGAGCTAGGGAGCAGTAAAACCCTGCAGTTGAGCTGTGCTTTTACTGCCCCCCCCCCCCCCCCTTTAGCTGCAGAGACAGCAATCATTGATGTGCATGAGGCAGAAATGATCACCATTGTCGCTTTTGATAGGTGTACAACCCGCCGAATGCGACCCATGGCATGCTAGTGCAGGGTTTAGAATGCTAAAGAAGGCGGTGAGGAGGGGTGGCATCTCATCCTCCCCGCCCGTCAGATGCTCTCTGAAGAACGATCCCAACATTGATCATTCTATAGAGGGCAAAGCTATTGTGAATGAGCTCCAATAGTTCTTAGGTGTGGTGGCTGCATAAAAGTACCGGAATCCAGTGATGTCACCGCCCTGCCTATCCACTGTGTCCAATCAGAGAAATAAAATACGAAGCATTCTCTAAATCAGTGGTTTGTCAGTGTATGGGCTAAAGGGGGCCTCAAATGCGGCCCCTGACATCACCCAAGGGCTGCAAATAATGTTTAATATATGTAAAGCTTGAGAGAACCATCAGAGACTGCACACCTAATAGAGGAGATGAGGGTCAGAGAGTGAGGACCGGATACATTGTTGGCGAGGGAGATGCTGCAGAAAACAATACGAAGCTGGGAAGAGGTTACATTAGGATAGTGGAGATCAATGCTATTCCCCCTAATCAATGTTCCCACTACAGACTGCTGAGGTCAGAGGGCAGCACATCATATACCAACGGGCCACAGGTTGGGCACCAGGGCTCTTAAAGGTGCCGTGCGGTTACTCTCCTGTGTTGAGAATGCAGCAGGCCAGCAGCTCAGCACAGAACCCAAAATAGCCGTGTCTATTTCAGTGATTTCCAGCTTCCAGAGACATCGGCCAGGTATGGGATATACATAGTTGGTACAAGCTGGAACCATGTAAAAAATATCCATATCTTGAATTCTTCTACAAACAAGGGAAGGTCAGAGATTGTCTATCCCACTGACTGGAGAATATCCATGGTCAGTGAATGAAGATTGTGGCTTTTAATCTGTATATAAAATGTTTCCTACAAAATATCATGTGGAAGTGTTGGGCGCTTTGATCTTCTTCTGATTATAGAGAAAAGTAAAAGTGGTTCTAAAGACTGAAGGTTTTTTCTAACCTTCTCTGCATTAAAGTTCAGCTCCCCACCGCTCTAATACTTAGCTGAACCCGATCTCAATCCAGAGATGTGCACGAGAGCAGCAGCCTCAGAGACAGCACAGAGGGAGCCATTTGACTCCTGGTGCTGTCAATCACAGCCAGTGAGGGGGGGGGGCAGGGGGTTGAGCCACACTCATCTCAATGGACACACGGAGCTGGCTTGGGAGCATGTGACCCCCTAGTAAGCCGCTTGCTATGGTGGGCGCCTGGTGGTGGGGGGGTTTGAGGAGGCAAGAACACTGACAGGAGGATCCAAGAAGAGGAAGATTAGGGCTGCTCTTTGCAAAACCACACTAATCCGACTCAAAGTCGCCCCGACTTTGAAGTCGCCCGTGCAGCACGACTTCATCACGGCTTGCAAACGACTTCTCATAATAGAAGTCAATGCAAGTCGCTCCGACTTCGCCCAAAAATATTGCAGGAACCTTTTTCTAAGTCGGAGCGACTTGAGTCACTCTAATTAGAACGGTTCCATTGCACAGCATGGAGCGCTACTTGTCAGGCGACCAAGTTGCCTGACAAGTCGGATTAGTGTGAACCGGCTCTTAGACCGCGTTCACACTAGTCCGACTTGGACCGCGACTTGTCAGCCTGACAAGTCGTGGTCCGTCATGCTCCCACTGTGTGGTACAGGAGCCGTTCTAATAGGAGTGACACAAGTCGCTCCGACTTAGAAAAAGGTTCCTGTACTACTTCGGGGCGACCTGGAGGCGACTTGCATAGACATTCATTTTATGAAGTCTGTGCAAGTCGCGCTGCATGCGACTTCACAGGTCGCCACCTAAGTCGGAGCGACGTAGTGTGAACCGAGACTTACACAGAGCAGGTATGTATGTTTGTAAATTATTTTTTGTGTGTGTAATTTTACCATATTCGTTATTTGAAAAAAAAAAAAAAGAGAAAAACACAATCACTTTAAATCTCTGGAGTCCAATAATTTTTTGTATTTCCCCAATTAGTGTGGAATTATGTCCACATGAATGGACAGATCAGAACATTGCATCTCTGTGCAAAAACAAATACAATAAAGTAATCAAGGAGCCGGACTCCACCTCGGCCCAGACTCATTCACCTCCAGATGGCAGGAACTGGCACACCGCCCAATGGAGGCTGCAACACGTACACCAAGGTCTAACTTATGGGCGCTCAACCTGTGGCCCTCCAGTTGTTGCAGGAACTACAAGTCCCATGAGGCATTGCAAGGCTGACAGGTAGAAGTATTACTGCCAAAGGCAGAGGGCATGATGGGACTTGTAGTTCCACAACAGCTGGAGGGCCACCCATGGTCTAAAACAGTGGTCCTCAACCCTGGTCCTCAGGGCCCACTAACAGGCCAGGTTTGCAAGATAACTGAAATACATCACGGGTGATATAATTTGCTGCTCAGTGATTGCAGTATTCTAGTCTGCATCTCCCCAAGGTAATACTTAAAATCTGGCCTGTTAGTGGGCCCTGAGGACCGGAGTTGAGGACCACTGGTCTAAAATACACACCAAGTACAGCCTACGCAAGAAAAATAACAACACATAATGCCATTTACGTAGCAGGATGAGGCTTCAATCACAAAGACAAACAAGTCAAAGCCATTCCATTTGCATGGAAGACACTATGTATACAAAGCACATTCATTAGCATAAAAAGCCAAGCACAGGATCATGGATATACTAATATATATGATAGCAGGGGTCTCCAAACTTGGTTTGGGGGGGGGCAAACAAGCAAATGTACTGTCGAAGCAGCACCCATTCCCCTGCGCTCTGAGTGGTGCAATCCTCTTGTCCAACCTGACTGTAGGCTTGTAGATGAGAACAGAGGACACAGCAACTTAATACTACTTCAGCCTTGCAGCCCCTCGCTGGACCAGGGTGGTCCGGAAAACACTATAAACGACAACAAAACAAGGGCGCACCGGCCTAGTGCATTATCTCTTAGACAGGTTTATTACAATAATAGATCAAAAATACTCACAAACTAGTTTCTTGATAAAAAGCACATCAAACAGATATAAAATGCTCAGCAACAAGATCGGGATTGAATCGTCCCCTGAAGCTGTGCAGGCTTACGCATTTCGAGGCAACGCCTCTTCCTCAGAGCCTCTATTTTATAGGATTTTATATCTATTTGATGTGCTTTTTATCAAGAAACTCGTTTGTGAGTATTTTTAATCTATTATTTTAATAAACCAGTCTAAGAGATAATGCACTTGGCCGGTGCGCCCTTGTTTTGTTGTCGTTTAGGGGGGGCAGACTGTGGCCATTGGGAGTAGAAAAAGTCCCAGCATCAGTGGCAAAAAAGTGCCCCGTGTCAGTGCAAGGAATAGTTCCTCATTGTTGGTGTTGTTGGGCCCCATTGTTGGTGTCATTGGGAGTAATTGTACCCCTTCATTGGTGTCAGTGGGGGAATAATGGCCCATTGCTGGTATCAGTGAATGAAATCGTGCCCCAGGGGTTGGATAAAAGCAAGCAAAGGGTCGCAGTTTGGAGACCACTGTTATACAAACGTGATCTGAGGCTTCCTGGCTCACGCTGACCTCTGCACGGATCTCTGTAACAGACCGGTCATCTCGGTGGCTTCAGCCCTGCACAGATTCCTCACTGATGACTGCTCTGGAGCTGGCTGCATGCTTACTCTTTATAGGCGTTTGTGAGTGCATCTTTTTATTGGATTTACATTTCAGCATATAATAAAAACGTATTACACTATTGGCCCCTCTCTTTCCCCCCTACCCTCTTCTTTTGCAGTGTCCGGGTTCCCATCCCGCTCTGAGAGGCAGCCTTGATATTTCCAACACAGTGTGAAGCTGGATACACACTATACAATTTCCTCTAGATTTTTTTCTTTAGATTTAGCAAAACCATATAATATGACATCAAACCTAAACACTTTCCATGGGTATGCAATCAGGCCGGTCCTTGCACTACATAGTTAAAGGTAAATCTAAAGGAAATCATACAACAAAAGTTGTATAGTGTGTATCCAAGCTTTAGGGCTCTTTCACACGGGCGATCCGATCAGATCTGCCTGTCAGTTTTTTTAGGCGGATCTGATCGGATCCTCCATGCAGCTCTATGGGGCAGCGGGTGTCAGCGGAGACACCTCCGCTGACACCCGCTGCCAACCGTATCCGATCCTGTCCGTGAAATCTGGACGGATGGAAACCCTATTTTTCCATCCGTTCAGTAATCGGATCGGATCTGATGAGAGCGGACAGGCGGTCCGCTCTCATCCGATCCCCCATAGAGGGCAGCAGGGGCTGAGACACCTCCCTCTCCGCTCTGCAAGCGGAGACAGAGCTGTCATCCACCGGCTCAGCGAGGATCGCGGATCGATCCCCGCTGAGCAACACGGATCCGCCTATGGAGGCGGACCGTGTGAAAGAGCCCTTATTCACAGATTCTTATATTCTCAAGCTTATACCTCCGGGATGTTTCTTAAGATTTGTTGTCTAGGAGTTTACAGTAAACCCCCGCTCCATCGCGGTTCAGTTTTTGCGGTCCCGGTATATTGCGTTTTTTTTTGTAATGTTATTTTACTAATTAAATCATTAAAAATGAAATATTTTTGTGTTTTCCATAGCTCTTGCTCTGTCTCTCAGTATCTTTTATGTGTTTAAATGAGTTTCTATTGTTTTAAAAGTGTTTAAAGACCTTAAAATGCTTTTACATGTACAGTGACAGTAAAAAAAAAACATGCCTACAATGCATTTTAATAGGGTTTTTCTATTTCGCGGATTTTCACTTTTCGCGGCTGGGTCCGGAACCTAACCCCCGCAATGGAGGGGGGTTTACTGTATGTTTTTTATATGCACATTTGACAGCTTGATGATCGGCAGCCTTGTATTTGAATGTATCTTCCACACACAATTCAATGTTAATAGTATACAATTGTCTATAATTGACAGCAAGTGCACTGCTGGGTACAAAGTTTGTTTTTTAGTTTACTGCAAGGGACTCCAGCCTGCTTATCAGACCAGGTAATTGTTTGCAGTGCAACCCATCTCTACCTTCAGGAGCTCTGGGGCAGACAAGATGGATCCTTATCAGAGGCGTAACTAGAACCTTCAGGGCCCCGATGCAAGAAACCATGAAGGGCCCCCCAGACCCCTGGCCGGGGCCCTTCCCTTCAAGCCCGGGGCTCTTCCCACTAATCCTGGGGCTCTTTACTCTCATTGCATGGCCTTTTATTATGGTCCCGCATCAGGATCCTTTCACAAGTTCTGCAGTGGGCCCCCTTCCTGCAATCTTGGGGCCTCCCCACAGTGGTGAAATGCCAGGGCCCGGTCGCAAGTGTGACCTTTGAGATCCTAGAGGTTCACCCACTGTTTTGCTACCGGGCCCCCTGGAGCATGGGGCCCGGTAGCGATTGCAACCCCTGCAACCCCTGTAGTTACGCCCCTGATCCTTATACTCTATGCCTTGGCCCTTACCTTAGCTATACATGCAGGCAGGTTGTATTTAGCTAGACTAAACCAATTCCAATACAACCAATAAACAAAATCCTTCCTCTCCTAGACTCCTCATGTACCTGCATTTTCTGGGACCCCGAGTGCACCTCATATATATTGTCACCCCTTGTGTTTCAGTAAGCTCAGCTTGCCACTGCTGCTCCTGTACCCCCGTCTTCCTATGGGCCTTGCACCCCAGTGCTGTAAGTTTATTTTACTAGTATTCCTTGCTTACCTATAAGGGGTGGCACCCCAGTGCTTTACAACAGTCTTGTGTTCAGTGCTTTCCCAGATCGTCATCTCTAGTGCTTCCCTTTGTCAGGTCAGCTGTAGCCTTCACAATCCCCACCATTCCTAACAGGCCCGTTGGTGACAGATGGACAGCAGGACACCCTTCTGGAACGCAGCGCACACAGACAGGAAGTACGATCCCCGTTGTGTGCAACATCATAAATTGCCCGCCTGAATACTAAGCCAACATGCCTCCACTATACAGAAGGGGGAAGGTAGACTGTGTGCAGTCATGTGACTAGCAAATAAAGGATCATTAAAGAGGTGTTCCGCCCCCCCCCCTTCAGAAATTAAAAGTCAGCAGCTACACATACTGTAGCTGCTGACTTTTAATATTAGGACACTTACCTGTCCTGGAGTCCAGCGATGTCGGCACCGCAACCAATGTTTCCTTTGGCTGTCGGATGCTGCCGCTGCCATTAAGGGAACCCGGCAGTGAAGCCTTGCGGCTTCACGGCTGGGCCCCTACTGCGCATGCGCAAAGCGTGCTGCGCTCTCTTACTGGCCTAGAAGCAGAGGAAGGAGGAGGCCGAACTTCTGACGTACCTCGCCGTGGCGAGATCTGATGGAAGTGGGGACAGGGTACCTATCAAATACAGGTACCCACTCCCCCCTTCTCCCTGAAAGGTGCCAAATGCGGCACTGGAGGGGGGGGGGGGGAGGAGACAGATAAGCAAAAGTTCCTCTTTTGAGTGGAACTCCGCTTTAAGTATATAACATTGATGACAACACTGAATGTGATTTTATTAATTATTACATTCATTCCAATGTGCTGTTGGTGCTGTGCGTTTACATATCTCTTAATCCATTTAAATGGGCGGTGACATCAGAGGCCAGTAGGAGCGGCTCCATGGGCTCTGTGACAGGTTGCACAGTGCCAATATCGGGAGCCCATTCTATTGACTGTCAGTAGTTGACAGCTCAGTCACAGCTCTGGAGTTGCTCTACAAGACAGCAACGCATATATTTGGTGGCTGGGTGTGAGGGTCAACCCGCCCTGTCGCAGCATATGTGCGTACTGCTGTCACAAAGGGGTTAAATGTGCGGCTCATCCACACTGAATGGAACTGGCCAACCAATCCAGCTCAGGTTCTCATCAACAAAAAATTCCCAAGTACATTAAGCTGGGCTACCCCACCATTGAAAATAATGGATTCAAGCCAATGTAAACCCAATGGCTAAAAACTCATATAAGCTTTAACATATTGTAATTTCAAAAAAACATTCTAAATCTTTTCAATGATTTAGCATTCATTAAAATAATGTCTGGTGTTCCTTCCATAATAGCCCTAGTCCAGGTACTGAATATTATAAGGTGACAACACTCTGCCCCATCTCCCAATTGTGCTCCTGTCTGAAGGATGTTTCCTGTTTGCTCATAGTATGTCTTATGTCATTCCTGATCTGTTCTGCCAATGCTACCGAGTCCTGTTCCATGCTCCAGCCCATGGAGTCCAGAGAGGTCTTCCCCAGGCTTTGGATCCCCCCAATGCCGCCATCTTGGATATAGGAAGTGGTTGTGACTTCCTGATGTTGCCTGCTCCCCACTGCATGGCACCGAGTGACATCCCAGGAGGCTCGAGGTGATGTAATTACTGCTAAGGGCAGGATTAGGAAGTATCCATCAAAAAAAAAAAGGTAGCAGCGTCCTCACTCCCAAAAAAAGGACTGCATTTCAGATATAGATTGGGAGGGGTGGGGACAGCAATGAGAGAAGCTTTAAGATCATGAACAGATTGAATAGATAATCAGTTACACATAAAGCATACCTTCCTCACATCTGAGCTCTTTGGTTCGGTTGTCCATGTGATTATCCTGGAGACCGCTAATCGCGTCTCACTGGAGTTCACAAAGTCTGTGGGGTCCATCTGCCGGGCCAGCGACTCAATGTACTTCAAAATGGCAACTTTCACCTACAGAAAAAAAAAGTGTGTTACAGTGAATAAGCAGAAAAAAAAAAAAAAGAATAAAATTGTACCTAAAACTGAAATCCAGGCTACACAGGTATTTCCTAAATATGGGGCACATATATTCTGACTGGAATATTATGCCGGCCATTATTGGTCGACCAATATTGTTTTTTTTTTTTACCGCCGATACCGATACCTGATGACACAATTGTCGGTATCGGTCGATATGTTCGGACATTACATTTTTTTTTTTTTTTTAATGTCTACAAGTACTCTCTTGTGGAGGGATCAAACTCCTCCCCTGCACTTAAAAGCATTCAAAACGCCAAGTTTGGCTGTTTTGAATTCTGTAAGTTTTTTTAATTAGGCGACGCCAGTACCCGGAAGTGATGTCATGTCATGACACCACTTCCGGGTACTCGGCGCCGCCAAATTCAAAGAAATGGAGACCCGGCCAGACGATGGCAAAGGTAGGATGCTCGGGTCTCCTGGCGGGACAGGAGACCCGGGTGGGCCGCGGAAGGGGGGGGGGGGGGAACGACACACACACACACACACGTCCCCTCCCGCTCCTTGGAATGACAGCCGAGCGGCTTCTCCGCCACATCGGTTGTCATTACAAGACAGCCGACTGTCGGACGCCGGTACCGGGGTTATGCCTCTAGCTGCAGGCATCACTCCGGTACAAGCACTTTCCCGAAATATTGGCAATATCGGTAAATCAAAAGGCCGAATCCGATATATCAGGGTAAGTGCATTTCGGCCACCGATATATCGGTGTTGCCGATAATTGGTGGATCACTACCGAAATATCTGCAATTTACGAAATATCAGCAATATCGGTAAATCAAAAGGCCGATTCCGATATATTGGGGAAAGTGCATATCGGCCACAGATATATCGGTGTTGCCGATAATTGGTTGATCAATACCGGCCCATACTTGGATTGAAATTTGGCTGGTTCAGCAGGGGCTGGTCGAATTTCGATCCATGTATGGGCAGATTGGTTGTACAGAAGTCAATCAACCGACTGACTTCTGTATAACCACCTTGTCGGATTTTCCCCGTTCCACCAGCGATGTAGGCTGCAACGCTGATCGGTGTTTTCTGATGGTGGGGGAAGTCTCCCTGTTGTCAGAATATAATAGCTCAGCGGGGAGTATTCCCCCATCCACACCGAGAGTGTGGATAGGGAAAGAGTCCGTTTTTTTTTTTTTTCCAACCCGTTCATTTAAAAAAAAAAAACCTGACTTATCTATCGGCTGCCTTAGTGATCTAGATTAAAAAAAAAACACCCCTACAGAAACTTTTGTAAAGACCTCTCACTCCTGCTCTTTCTCCTTGTGCAGGGTGGCTGGTCTTGTCTCCTCCCCCTCCTATAGTTTTCTGACGGCAGCCTGTAGTGGGTGGAGCCTGCTGGGACCTTCCCGCAACTCTGCTCTTTGTGCAGGCTATGTACAGTGCATGAAGGTCAGCACTTATACAGAGTAATATCTGGGTTTGCAAAGGCTTTAGGTGCACACAGTAGGTTTATGTCCTTTGAAGCTGCAAGAAGGAAGAAGGACTGGACCCGGACTTTTAGCTTCGTCTTCCCCTGCCTTCCTCTTTACCGGAGAAATTTCTCCTTTCACATTAGCAGAGCTAGAGGGAGAGGTTGTGATAGAAAAGATCCTCAATTACAACACAGACTCCAACCAAAACACATTTTTGGTGCAGGATTTGAACCTTGGATCCGTTGTGGGGAGCAACATTCTATCCTTACCCTATCACCCCACTTCTCTTCCCCAGAATGCTACAACTGTACTGCCACGCTTTTCAATGACCCCCCCCCCCCCACCCCTCCAAGGCCCCCCTCCTTTTTTCACTTACCCACTTCACACATACTCAATCTTTGTGCTAATCCATATGCATTGTATCATACTCTGCCTATAAACAACCCCTTCACCAGTCTAATGAATTAAACAACACACCCATCCCCCCATCCTGGTGGGTGGTTGTCATTGCACACATATAAGCTAACCTGTTGCTACCTATCCCTTTGCACCTCCTCTGTGCCCCCTGTAACCACCCAAAAACTCACTTTTTTTTTTATTTACTTATTGAACGCAGACTTATGTCCTATTACTATATGCAGGGCTGCTGTTAGAAATCGCGGGGCCCCATACAGACTACCTGACAGGGCCCCCCCCCCCCCCCCAAGAAAATATTAAAGCTATATTTAGCTAAAATTACAACAAAATCACTATTAGCAGACACAAATATAACATAACTCACATAATTCCTGCTAAATCTAAAAAAAAATGTTAAATAAAAAAGATGAAATGAGAAAAATATACAGGCTAGGCAGTTGGAGCTCAGTGATCAGAGAGACAGAGAGAGAGAAACAAAGTTACAATTTACAAATAAACTCCTGAGCAGAGATAAGTGCTGGGAGGGGGGGGCCACACAAGGGAGGGGGATTAGTGAGGGACAACTGTCTCTTTCTCAACAGATAAAAGCTGATAGCAGGGAGAGGGACAGATCAGATTCAGGCGCTGGAGGAAGATTTCTGTATTTGTTGTCCATCACTAATCCCCCTCTCTGTGTGGGCCCCCCTGTGTGCTCGGGCCCCCTACAAGAGGGCTGGTGGTCCCCCCTTATCAGCGGCCCTGACTATATGTTCCAATCTGGAAAATTATAGTTGTTTTGCCAAGCTGACCCGAAATATGCTATTTACTGCACTAACAAGCTGGGTGCGCTGTATTAGCTGTATGTAGCCTCAACTATACAGTAGAAAGCGTTGTGTTACGGCAGCGAGACGGGAATTTAACATCACACTTCTAGAACAAAATAGAGTCGAGCTGAGTGCTGCTCAGCCATACAGAGGAAGCTTTGTAATTTCTGAATGAATACAAAGCTTCATATGATTGGATGAGGTGTCATCCACCTGCTTCTCTGCCTTAGGCAATCAGAGGAAGCTTTGCATTCATTCAGAAACTACAAACCTCCCTCTGAATTCCTGAGCAGCACTAATATACCTTTAAATGGTTCATTTGGGCGTTGGCAGTCCACATAAAAAATGTACTGCACTAACTAAACTATTTAAAGGGACATTAAACATTGATTTGGGCTTAAAACAAAGCCACATTACTGGCTTTCTGTATGTACTGCCATATACATTCTATTATTTAATGCTGTGGTAAGCCAGAATACAAATTTATGAATCAAATCCTCTGGTGTATATACATTAAGTACCAACCTTGAGGTTCGGTGTCTGTGTCTGATCAACGATGAACCTCATCAAAATGTTAAATTGCTGATCAAAAGGGAAGGAATCCCTGCGGAGACAAAAGCGAGCTTAGTCAGAATAATAAAAAACAAACAGAGCAATGGTGGGAATAACAATCCGTGCCCCGTTCTGTAAATAGAACCAATCCATGAAACGCAGTACCATGCAATCCAGATGCGGTGTGTTTTTAACCACTTGCCTACTGGGCATTTAAACCCCCTTCTTGCCCAGGCCAATTCTCAGCTTTCAGTGCTGTCGCACTTTGAATGACAATTGCGCAGTCATGCAACACTCTACCCAAATAAAAAATGTACCACTTCTTTCAAACAAATAGAGATTTCTTTTGCTGGTATTTAATCACTACTGGGTTTTTTTTTTTTGCTGAACAAAAAAAGACTGAAAATTTTGAAATAAACAAAAAAAAAAAGAAAAAAAAAACAAACAGTTTTTATAGTTGGGTATAAAATTTTGCGAACAGATAATTTTTCTCCTTCACCGATGTGCGCTGATGAGGCGGCACTGATGGGCAAAACTGACGGGCACTGATAGGACAAACTGATGGGTGGCACTGAAGGTCACTGGTAGGTGGCACTTGGCACTGATGGGCACTGGTAGGTGGCACTGGTGGGCATTGATGTTCCTCTCCTCTTCGGGACCGATGTCTCTCTGACAGCAGTGGCAATCGGCTTTTTTTCCCCCCTCACACTGACAGCGTGAGAAAAAAAAAGCTGATCGCTGACTGCTGTTTACATCATGTGATCAGCTGTCACTGGCTGACAGCTGATCACATGGTAAGGGGCCGGTGTAACGTGAGAATTACCTACCCCGTGAGAAAAACCTACCCACGTCACTTCCTGCCAGGAAAAGCTGAGCAGCGCAGCACTGCGCATGCTCACAGCCCCGGATACCTAATGGAAGAGCTGAGGATCAGACTAGTGCGCATGCGCAGTAGTCTGAAACGATCTCGGTGTCCGTGAAAAAAACCTACCGACGCGGCGGTGACATAAAACAGCTGTGCTGCACTATCACTCATCTCCGCGCCTGTCCCGGTCACTTCCCTGATCTTGGCTAGTAAATATAAAAGCGGCTGGCGGCTCCGTGATTTATCTTTTCATACAGCCGCCGCCGCTTTTATATTTAGTAGCCGAGATCAGGGAAGTGACCGGGACAGGAGCGGAGATGACTCATAGTGCAGCACAGCTGTTTTAATGTAACTGCTCGCGTTACACAGACTGCAGTGCCCCGGAAGTGACAAGGGTAGGTTTTTCTCACGGGTAGGTAATTCTCACGGAACACCGGGACCAGCCCCTTACTCAGATCTGTGATCAGCCGAGGCTCAAGGACTCGCTGATCACAGAGCGAGCCGGGAGCGCGCAGGCAGCTCATGCAAGGGAGGACGTACGTGGACGCCCTCCTGGCAATCTAAGGTCCCCCCTGTAGCCGTCTTTCGGATATAGCGGGGACGGGAAAGGGTTAAAAGTAATGCATGCACTACTTTTGATGCAATTTCAGCCCATTCAAAAGAATGGGCTGAAAATTGCATTGCACTGAATTGCACAGGAATCCCAGTGCAAACCGGTCAATACGGAAATATCATCATGTGGCCAAAAAGGAGGCTCAGGGCCCTCTATAGAAAACAGTGAGGCCTGTGTGTTAGTCTTGCTGCTCTTACCTTGTCACATCAAGGGCTTTCTGTACTTTGGCCTGCACAGAACCCAGCAGGTCAGCCCCCATCTTCTTCAAAAGTTGGGTCAGTAAAATGAACAACCAGTCCTGCAGGTCGTCCTTGTGAATAATAACGAAATCCACCAGGGTTTCCAGAAACATGCTGAACACCTGTGGGCACCAATGAGAAGAGTTAGGGTATGGCAGAGAGTTCACAATGAGCACATTACAAAGAACTAAATAAGTCCAAGAGGCAGAAGCAAAGAACAACAAAGTACAACCAAAAAAAACCCCCAGATCTCCTCTAGAATATAAAAACTGAAGAATGAAAATATGATTCCATGCAGAAAAAGTATCCAAAAAAACAACTCCCTCTCTCTTTTATGATGGTCTGGTCTTTAGAAAATCAGACGGCCATAAACACAGAGCTTAGAGCTTAACCTCACTGCTAAGTTTATATAATGCTCTTTTTTTTCCTACTGCTAGGTGCTCCTGTCACTGTGTTTTATTAAAAAAAAAAGCTATTTCTACCGTTTTTTAGAGCGCCAAGCGGCCGTCACGTGACCCGCGCTCTCTCTCCTCTCGCCGCCTGACATCTGCAGCGGGTGCGGCCGAGATTCCCCCACTAATGTCAGTCAGGAGGGGAGGAGGAGAGAGTCGGCTGGTTACGTGACGGCCTAGCGGCGCTCTGAAAACCGGTAAAAACAGCATTTTTTTAATAACTCACAGGAGCACCTAGCATTGGGAAAAAAAGGAGATTATATAAGATATTAAAAGGTTTTTCAACAGCAGAAGGAGAGGGGGCGGGCACCTGACTCAGGAGCAGAAAGCAGGGAGGGGAAGGGAGGGGAAGGGAGCGGAGGGGAGGGGAGCGGAGGAGGGGAAGGGAGAGGAAGTGAGGAGAGGGGGGTAGAGGAAGTGAGGGAAAGGGAAGTGAGGGGAGGGGGGGGAGGATAGGGGAAGGGGTAGGGGAAGGGTAGGGGAAGGCAGGGAAGGGAGGGGTAGGGGAAGGGAGGGAGGGGAGGGGTAAGGGAGGGGAGGGGTAGGGGAAGGGAGGGGAGGGGTAGGGGAAGGGAGGAGGGGAAGGGAGGAGGGGAAGGGAGGAGGGGAAGGGAGGAGGGGAAGGGAGGAGGGGGGAGAGGAAGGGAAGGGGGGAGAGGAAGGGAAGGGGGGAGGGGGAGAGGAAGGGAAGGGGGGAGGGGAAGGGAAGGGGGGAGGGGAAGGGAAGGGGGGAGGGGAGGGGAAGGGAGGGAAGGAGGGGAAGGGAGGGGAGGAGGGGAAGGGAGGGGAGGAGGGGAAGGGAGGGGGGCAGGAGAGCTGCAGCTGACGGAGGCATGTAAACTGACCACACCGTGGTCAATTTACAGGGGGAGGGCAGAAACTGGCAGGATCAGCCAAGTATTTCAGGTGATACAGGGGGCCAAATTACACAGCACAAGCAAAGTGCTGTATAACATGCTTTAAAGGAACAGGATCTTTATTTATTTTTTTTGGGGTAACAAAGGTTTTAAGGACCACCCAATAGCAGATATACTGCTACAGGGTGACCCTTTTGTGCAGAATCACATATATATATATATATATATATATATATATATATATATACACACACACACACACACATATATATATATATATATATATACACATATACACACACGATCCTGCACTTCCGTCTAGGGGGCACACAAGGCAATGGCGGGCTGCTTCTGCCGTGATTACTCACAGCAGAAGCCAATCTGCGTGTGCTAGGCAGTGGATGTATGCTGGCACCCGCCGATTGTCAGGCAGAAACACCGAACGGGGAGCTCTGTTCTCACAAGGGGAAAGTGCTGGATTTTGTGCCCCTGCTTTAAAACTTATCCAATAAAATAAATGTAATTTCTTCAAAATTTTAGGCAAATATGTATTCTGCCATATATTTTTTAGTAAAAAAAAAAAAAAATCCCAATAAGCATATATTGATTGGTTTGAGTAAAAGTTCTAGCGTCTACAAACTAGGGCATGTATACTGGAATTTTTTATTTATTTTTATACTAGTAATGGTGGTGATCAGCGACTTATAGCAGGACTGCGATATTGTGGCAGACAATCTGACACTGTGTTGGAACCAGTGACGCGAACACAGTGATCACTGCTAAAAATTTGCACCGTCACTATACTGACAATGGCTGGGAAGGGGTTAAACATCTAGGAAGATCAAATTGCTAAATGTGTGCCTAGCCAGTGTTTGTGTGTGTACTGTATGAGCTGCTTTTACAAAGTGATGTGCTTTGTGGGGAAACAAAATCCAGCATATCCTTTCTATCCTTTCACAGGGCAGAGCTCTACATTGTTTACATATGCAGAGCTCCATCCAGTCTGTCTCCTCGTCAATCAGCGGGTGCCGACCACTAATGTTCTACTAGTGTGTGGCTGGCTTTAGACTGAGCTACACTGACCACAACATAAACCCTTCTACTCAACACAGAAAAGACAGTGAGCGCAACACAAGAGAACACAGAACGACTTGCCCTAATATTATGTGCATACAGATCAATGAAGTTTATGAGAGGTGCTGAATCCGCACCGTTCACAAACCACAAAATGCGCACAGAAAGGACTTTCTCTTCTGATAAAAAAATGTAATTATAATTTAGAAAGCGAATCAATAGGAAGAAATAAAGAGAAGGACAGACAGACAATAGATAAATGAGAAACGTCACTTACTCTCTGGTATGAGATCCACAGCAAGGCAGAGCATGCGATAAAACAAACCACACGTTAGTTTTTTCATGAATAAAGTGGTCACATTTACCTATTCTATATGAGATATCATATAAATCTGCCTAACAACCAAATCTAGATTCCTGATCAGCCATATCAGCATTGGGATGACACAAAGGTTCAGCAGTCTAGAACTTTCTTAGTACTTCACATACACAATTATCAGAGAATTCCACCTTCTACCTTCCCTTATTTCTCTCAATACCCTGCGGGATTTTTATACAGCTTGTAACAAAATATGAAATACCTCTTGTTGGCGTCTGTATGAATGAAGCAGCTCTACAATGTGAAGGTGGCGCGAGAGGACTACAGACACTCAAAGGCCAAGTGGAATAATGGGCCAGGGTACCGCGCTACAGCAGCAAGCGCAGCCAGCAGCCCCCGCCCCGGGAGCAAGGGCAGCCAGCGTCCCCCGGGAGCAAGGGCAGCCAGCGTCCCCCGGGAGCAAGGGCAGCCAGCGTCCCCCGGGAGCAAGGGCAGCCAGCGTCCCCCGGGAGCAAGGGCAGCCAGCGTCCCCCGGGAGCAAGGGCAGCCAGCGTCCCAGGAGCAAGCGCAGCCAGCGTCCTGCATCCCAGGAGCAAGCGCAGCCAGCGTTCTGCATCCCAGGAGCAAGCGCAGCCAGCGTTCTGCATCCCAGGAGCAAGCGCAGCCAGCGTTCTGCATCCCAGGAGCAAGCGCAGCCAGCGTTCTGCATCCCAGGAGCAAGCGCAGCCAGCATTCTGCATCCCAGGAGCAAGCGCAGCCAGCATTCTGCATCCCAGGAGCAAGCGCAGCCAGCGTTCTGCATTCCAGGAGCAAGCGCAGCCAGCGTTCTGCATCCCAAGAGCAAGCGCAGCCAGCGTTCTGCATCCCAAGAGCAAGCGCAGCCAGCGTTCTGCATCCCAGGAGCAAGCGCAGCCAGTGTTCTGCATCCCAGGAGCAAGTGCAGCCAGCGTCCTGCATCCCAGGAGCAAGGGCTATCAGCATCCTGCATCCCAGGAGCAAGGGCTATCAGCATCCTGCATCCCAGGAGCAAGCGTAGCCAGCGTCCTGCATCCCAGGAGCAAGGGCAACCAGCATCCCAGAAGCAAGGGCAGTCAGCGTCCTGTGTCCCCAGAAGCAAGGGCAGTCAGCGTCCTGTGTCCCAAGAAGCAAGGGCAGTCAGTATTATTTACACTGTGAGCAACTGTGCTCAATGCCCTGCATGCTATTAAACAAGCATAGTTATCCTCCTGCGTGTTAAACCAACCATTAAGCGCCTGACATGTAGCCCCTCTATCTCCTGCTCTCTGCCATCACTACCATATGCTTAAGACAAGCGAGAAGCCATCTTCCACATGCTCAAAAAACTGTTACATAACACTGATCTCTTATACACGCTCTGGTAGTAAACATACTAATAATGTTCAGGCATATCAGAGTGAACAGCAGAATGTCCTGTGCACTCAGCAAAAGCTCCACTAGGAAATTATTTATTGCTACTAGCATAAGCAATTATGTTAGCAGTGATATGGCCGGTGCTGGATTTACCAGGTTAACTTTACATCATCGTGCAAACATCACCATGCTTAGCATGCAGCACACCATGCAATCAGTAGAGCAGGGATCCTCAAACTACGACCCTCCAGCTGTTGTGGAACTACACATCCCATGAGGCATTGTAAAACTCTGACATTCACAGACATGACTAGGCATGATGGGAATTGTGGTTCCTGAACAACTGTAGGGCCATAGGCAGGATGGGAATTGTAGTTCATGAACAACTGGAGGGCCATAGTTTGAAGACCCCTGAGGTAGAGCAATGTACTGCAGAGCTGCTGCATCCCTACATAGAATCAATTCTACAATTTAAAAACACTCCAACATAAAAACTTCAACACTCGACTCTTACAATGGCATGTTCCTCTATAACAACAGAGCAGCCATGCACAAAACATACCTTGCTGTGTGGATCTGCAAACATCCGAGTGAATATCTCACATAGTCGTTTCAGCTCCACCCGGCTAGAATAACATAAAACACCCGTCACTCCACGCCAGGTCACAGCACAGAATAAAGAAAGGCCACATTCAGCTCCTGATTTACCTGAGCGTCCTCTGACTTTTTAGAAGGTTTTGTAGACCGATAAGCCCCTCCTTCCTCTCTGACCAATTGGAACTAGCGCAATGATTAAGGACCTCCGCCACGTCCTCTGTTTGTCGCAGGTAGTGTGGAATCCCTCCGTTCCGAGATCCGTAAGACCTTTCTGAGCACGCGCTAGAGGCATCACTGTTGGCGTCATCATCAGAATACATCCCATACGGCTCGTAGCGCCTTCTCACAGGCTTTTTCTGCGGATAAAAAACAATCATCCCATTACGGAATAATTTCTTACATATTACTTCCAACTTCCTTTTACTTCCAACTTGCTTTTATCGAGACAATCTTTTAGAACGTCAATCCAGTTTTAAGGAACCTGCGAGTAAAATAAGTTAAGTGCATCTATTGGTCATAATTGTGTTGGATTTTTCCGATTAGGTCTGTCCCTTGTGGTATAAAGCAAAGGTGGTCGTAGGCTTTATGTTACAATGTAGAACATGGAGCCACAAAACTACAAAAAAATACAATTTGCAAATAATTACAATCATCTGCGATGAAATCTGGACTTTCAGTTAACAAAAAACAATCTTTAGCCCTGTAAGTTAATTTCCTAACAAAAATTTTGCTTCTCTGATCCAACTTTGGATTCAAATGGACCACTAAATGGGAATCCAACAAACCCCACCTGTGTGTTGTACCAAGGAAACCAGGTACCATGCTCCATATTTGGTGGTGATGTTCTAAATGTCCTGGCTAAGAATCTTTACTCTTTCATTTGGAAAATACACCTAGCTACAGCAGCGAAACAAATGTTGGCGAACGGTTGGAAAACCCCCACTCTAAAGCTGGATACACACTATCCAACTTTTGTGGTTAGATTTTCTTCAGATTTATTTTTTCTATGTAGTACAAGGATCGGCCAGATTGCATACAAATTGAAAGTGTTTAGGTTTGATCTCATATTATATGGTTTATCTAAGTCTAAAGGAAAAAGTCTTCAGAAAATCTTATAGTGTGTATGGCCCTTTACTCTTGCTGAAACTAAACACAGAATAAACCAGGCAATGATCAATAGTAAAATGGAAGCAATTTGCCTGGACAGTGTCTCACACATTGAGCAAATCTGGCACCCCTAGCTGACCCAGTATTTTCTTGCGGACTTTGATGAATCCTTATTGCAGCCTTGGTGACTGGGGTTTTTCTTTTTACGTTGCTTAAGGCATTTGTGAACATTGGGAGCCATGTATCTCCTCAAGAGCCCTCTTCCCCTATGCCTGCTTCACCTTTTCTCCTGCCCTTATCTTCTTTTCCCCTTCTCCTATCTCATTGCCCCCTTCTTTTGTTTCTCCTTTCCTTTTTCCTCGCACTACCCCCTCCCCCCCACTTCCCCCCACTTCCCCCCCCCTTTTTTCTTCCTCATATCGGTTTTCTCTTAACCAGTTTGTCATACTTGCCACTCTCTGCTCAACAGTAGCTGCAATGTCCTGCCTGGTACCCTGCCATGTGTTGACTCTCCCAGAGCTTAAAGGGGTTGTAAAGGCCGAAGAGAGATGGGCTCAGGTAATTATTAGGGGGGCTGCTGCACACAGATGGCTTTTTATCTTAATGCATAGATTGCATTAAGATAAAAAGCCTTCTGTGTGCAGCAGCCCCCCTAATACTTACCTGAGCCCATCTCTATCCAGCGATGTCTACGAGTGCCTCACCCAGGTCCCTCTCTCTCCATTGTCTGAGACGCAGCAGCGCCATTGGCTCCGGGTGCAATCAAACTCAGCTTGCCAATCAGGAGAGAGAGGGCAGGGCTGGACGGCAACTCTATGTCTGAATGGATACATGGAGCTGCAGCTCAGCTCAGGCGCCTCCATAACAAGCTGCTTGCTGTGGGGGCACTCAACCGGAGGGAGGGGCCAGAAGCTCAAGCCAGGGACCCGAGAAGCGGAGGATCTGGGCTGCTCTGTGCAAAACCAAATGCGCAGAGGAGTGAAGTAGAACATGTTTGTTATTTTAATACAAAAAAAAAAAATGAGACTTTACAATCACTTTAACAATGCTCTTAGATCTCACATTGCTTGCCCTTAAATATTGAGGCTTGTTAATAGTTCCCAGTACTTACTAAGTAGCATCGTTGATTCTTCTCAAGCTTATGACACACACACACACACATATATATATATATATATATATATATACACACACACACACACACACACACACACACACACACACACACACACAGTATCTCACAAAAGTGAGTACACCCCTCACATTTTGTAAATAATTTATTCTATCTTTTCATGTGACAACACTGAAGAAATGACACTTTGCTACAATGTAAAGTAGTGAGTGTACAGCTTGTATAACAGTGTAAATTTGCTGTCCCCTCAAAATAACTCAACACACAGCCATTAATGTCTAAACCGCTGGCAACAAAAGTGAGTACACCCCTAAGTCAAAATGTCCAAATTGGGCCCAATTAGCCATTTTCCCTCCCCGGTGTCATGTGACTCGTTAGTGTTACAAGGTCTCAGGTGTGAATGGAGGGCAGGTGTGTTAAATTTGGTGTTATCGCTCTCACTTTCTCATACTGGTCACTGGAAGTTCAACATGGCACCTCATGGTAAAGAACTCTCTGAGGATCTGAAAAAAAGAATTGTTGCTCTACATAAAGATGGCCTAGGCTATAAGAAGATTGCCAAGACCCTGAAACTGAGCTGCAGCACAGTGGACAAGACCATACAGCGGTTTAACAGGACAGGTTCCACTCAGAACAGGCCTCACCATGGTCGACCAAAGAAGTTGAGTGCATGCACTCAAGTGTCATATCCAGGGGTGGGGGGTCAGCCTGTCAGTGCTCAGACCATAAGCCGCACACTGTTGGTTTTGCTGCCCCCCCCCCCCAATTTTCATTCCACCAGCCGCCACTGTCCAGTTCTCCTCCAGATCCTTGCTTCCCAGCAGCAACACAAGGAGTGTGTGTGTGTGTATGGGGGAGGGGTGCACTGTGATGTAAGGGAAGGGTGGGGTACTTGGACATCTAGTCTTACAGATAGATACAAGCGGCCTTTTGGGGGCAACCATAATGCTGATGTTGCCCGCAATGAAATGAAGTTCGACACCCCTGCTCTAAACCATCCAGGAAAATGTATATGCACGACCCTGCTCAAAATACCCACACACCTTACAATCTGAATGTAAAGGATTCTCTAGATCTACCAATGATTATCTAATGTGAGGGCCTGGATATACAATGATTAAATAAATTAGGTAGATGCTCATATTATGTAGCTTTATTAAATCCAAGAGCGGTTGAAAAAGAACATGAAGTCCGATTGTAATGGGTATGGTGAGTCAGATGACGGGGTGGGACGGGCTACCATTGATCTGTTTTCAGCATTTTTGTTGAATACATTCTGAGTCCATCACACATCCAAGTTGCATGTATGGTTCTAAGGATAGAAGGCCAGGTAAAGCCCAATACACACAGGAGATTCGTTGGAGACGGCCACTCGTGTCACAGATGGTAACAGAGACCCAATATAGACATTCTGCAAGGCGCTGAGTAAGCAAGAAAAACTGGTTCACCGAAGACATGAGTGACGACATAATGAAGATAGCTGACCTGTCTGATCGTATCTCCTAAATATGAAGCACGCCCAAGCTGCGAAGAAATCAATTCTTGCTGTGTTTAGGGAAGTGAACACATTACTGCTGAGTGCCAAGAGACACACCGTTCTCCCTGACTAGTTCTGAGAATGCAGGCCGAGGAGGTGAAGTGATGATATGCTAGGAAGTGTATAGAATGAAAAGCCTTTGCTCAGTAACAAAGGTACAGACAGATCTCTCTAATAGCATGCTACTGAGGAATGCATACCTCAAAAAGTCAGTCAACTCCCCCCCCCCCCCCCCCCCGGGAGAAGGGCCTTAGTCAGGGAGGTGATTAAGAACCCGATGGTCACTCTGACAGAGCTCCAGCATTTCTCTGTGGGGAGGGGAAAACCTTCAAGAAGAACAACCATCTCTGCAGCACTCCACCAATCAGGCCTGTATGGTAGAGCGGCTAGACGGAAACCACTTCTCAGTAAAAGGCACATGACAGCCCGCCTGGAGTTTGCCAAAGGGCACCTGAAGGACACTCCGACCAGGAGAAACAAAAATCTCTGGTCTGATGAATCAAAGATTGAACTCCTTGGCCTGAATGGCAAGCGTCATGTCTGGAGGAAACCAGGCACTGGCCAATACCATCCCTACAGTCAAGCACGGTGGTGGCAGTATCATGCTGTGGGGATGTTTTTCATTGGCAGGAACTGGGAGACTAGTCAGGATCGAGGGAAAAAAAGAATGCAGCAATGTACAGAGACATCCTTGCTGAAAACCTGCTCCAGAGCGCTCTGAGCCCCAGACTGGGGCAAAGGTTCATCTTTCAACAGGACAACGACCCTAAGCACACAGCCAAGATAAAGGAGTGGCTACGGGACAACTCTGTGAATGTCCTTGAGTGGCCCAACCAGAGATCAGACTTGAACATCTCTGGAGAGATCTGAAAATGGCTGTGCACCGACGCTCCCCATCCAACCTGAGAAACTGCCCAAAAAAAAAGACTTGAGGCTGTAATTGGTGCCAAAGTTGCTTCAACAAAGTATTGAGCAAAGGCTGTGATACTTATCTACATGGGATTTTTTTCGTTTTTATTAATAAATTAGTAAAGATTTTAAACAAACTTCTTTCGCGTTGTCATTATGGGGTATAGTTTGCAGAATTTTGAGAAAAATTTATTAATTCAATTTTTTTTGGAATAGGGCTGTAACATAACGAAATGTGGAAGAAGTGAAGGGCTGTGAATACTTTCCAGATGCACTAAGTGGATTCTGATGTGCTGAAAAGATTTAGGACAGGAACTGTCAGAAGATCCTTGAGTTGTTGCATAGAGCGGCATCCATAATCCTGTATACTCCAAGAGCCCTCTAATCCATGGAGCTCCAACATTCAAATCTCTACTTCAGGATAGAAAGATAACAGCCTATTGGTCCTTCCCAGACTGGTCCTTCGATGTGATGTCAGGTGGGAGGGAGCCAGCAGTTGATCCCCCCCCTCCCCCCGGAAGATGAGATTGGCAAACAAAAGGTCCCCAAGTTTTGGGTCTCTCAGAATGTTTAAGATGAGTCAAGCTTTAAGGCACAGTTCACGTTTACCAAAAAGCCACCAATGCAGCTAGGTGGGGTCTATATATAAAAACAACAGATTTGACCAAGGTTGGATAATGCTCTTGCTATAGGTGTAGGCAATTCACCTATCTCCTGAAGCCTTTGGCCCCTTTCACATGGGGCGGACTGCAGTTGCGATCCGCATGCTCAGCAGGGGATCTGTCCGCTGATCCCTGTTAAGCAGGGGGATGACCGGTCGGCTCTGCTTATGGACACAGCCCGCTCCTCCTCTATGGGCGGCCAAAAGTAAACGGACGGCCTGTTCATTTACATCTGACTGCCATCTGATCCGCTGGACGGAAGAGGAACGAATCACCATCGGTCTCTTTTTAGCGGATCGGACTGGATGTAGGTGGGTTTAGTTTACACCCACCGCTCCAAAGAGAAGAATAGGGGTTCCGTTCAGGTCCGCCTGAAAAACAGCTCCAAACAAAATGTCCATGTGAAAGGGGCCTTACTGAAATAAATCCAAGAGATGGAATCATCCCATCCTACCTTGTTGCTATGACGTTGCTAAGAGACTCCTAGCGGTTACTATTTACTTCCACTATCAGAGGAGCGGTCTCTTTTTAGCGAATCGGACTGGATGTAGGTGGGTTTAGTTTACACCCACCGCTCCAAAGAGAAGTATAGGGGTTCCGTTCAGGTCCGCCTGAAAAACGTCTCCAAACAGAATGTCCATGTGAAAGGGGCCTTACTGAAAAAACCCAAGAGATGGAATAATCCCATCCTGCCTTGTTGCTATGACGTTGCTAAGAAACCCCTAGCGGTTACCATTTACTTCCACTATCACAGGAGCGAGCTCTTTCTCCGATTCAAACCCCCTCACAAGGGCTCTCCGCTGACGCAGTAGCTCTGAGCTCAGCATTTGAGAGTTTGCTCCTGTGATGGTGGGGGAGAACAGCAACGACAGTTAACAGCGTCTCTTAGAAATGTCCCTAGTAACAAGGTAGGACAGGATGATCTCAGTCGGGCTTTGGGAGGTACGTAAATAGCCTACACCTATAGCAAGGGCATTATCCAACTTTGGTCAAAGTTGCACAGCTTGTTTTTATCTAGAAATGCTCCTCACCTGCATAGGTAGATTTTTGGTAAAGGTGAACTATACATTTAAGGCCAGTGCAGATCATTTTGGCTGAGTACAAGAGTACTTTTCCTCCCCAGCATCCAAGAAAAACTGAAATATCAGTTTTGTGCAGATTGACCCTAAAAAAAGGGCACAGACCTGGAGAAGTAACTTCACTTTGCCTAACAACCCCCAATCCCCCCCAAAAAAAATAAAACCCTAACACCGGTCCCTCTCTTCAAATAAAGTGCTGTGGCACAGACCCTGGAGTGTGCGTGCATGCAGGACATCTGACAAACAGCTGCTGGGAAGCTAAAGCAGGCCAAAGATGGTTAAAATCTGCTGAACCGGCTGAGATTCAAATCATGTATGGGCAGGCTGCATGTACCCAAGATGATCCATCACTTAACTGGAGTACAACCAGCCTGCTGGATTTTACATGTGATTATTGCTAGCAGCTGTGATAGCTGCTAGCAATAATCCCTGTCTTCTCCTGGTGGGGGGGGGGGGGGGGTGGATGAGGAGAAGGGCGAGTCAAGCCTCTGTTGAGAGGGGGAGCCAAGCCACTGAATTAATGACTTCTGTGCTTTTTGCTGAAGTTTGAAGATGAATAATTCAACAGTGCCTGCAGCTACAGAGCTTAAAGAAGGCTTGATTTATTTATTTTGGGTGCTTATAAAGGGCCATCAATTTACGCATTTATTATACCATTCACATCAGTCCCTGCCCTCGCGGAGCTTATAAATTAAGGTCCCTGACATTCATACATACACATACTAGGGCCAATTTAGACAGGAGCCAATTACCTACCAGCATGTCTTTGACGTGTGGGAGGAAGTATTTTAAAGCTAAAGTGGAAGTAAACCCTCCTATCGTTTTTAGCCAAGGAGGCCACCATCTTGGCTTCTGTTTATTCTTCAAGTGCCGTGATGCTGCACATGTGATCAGTTATGACACCAGCTATTGGATGGTTTGACAGTTGTGTTGAGAGTACAAACACCAGCACATGCCAGGAATGCAACTGTTTTTCCAAACTGTAAAAGTAGAACTAAAAGCAAAACTTTTGTTTTCATTTTGCATAGAGTAATGAAAAATTTTAACCCCTGTTCAGTTTCTTCTATATGTGCCCCATTGGGGCGATTTACCTTCACACCCTGTCCCATAGCCTAAGGAAGAAGGGAGAGGAAATCTCTGCAAATTAAGAGAATTTCTTGGGGACCCCCAGGTCACCAGAACTAGTGTCCCCATTGGAAGGTTTCCCCTCTATTACTTTTCTGGGGACAACCCAAATTTTGGGATTTTCTTTTGCTTTCACTTTCAATGATAATGGTGAACAGGACAAATAGAGAGGACGAATCTCCCCAATGGGGGCACAGACAGCAATAAATACTGACAGAGGATCTAATCCCTCTCCACTTCACCCAAAATGAAAGAACAAAAATGTTGCCTTAAGTTATACTTTTAAGGATTGTAAAGTCAGAAGGTGCATTATATGCAAAAACGCCTTCTGTGTGCAGTAGCCCCCTTCAGCCCCCCTAATACTTACCTGGGCCCATCTCGATCCATTAATGTTGCAGGAGTGTCTCGGCTGCCCAAGACTCTCCCTCCTCATTGGCCAAGATGGCCATCGGCCAAGACAGCCATTGGCCAAGACAGCCATTGGCTCCGGCTGCCGTCAATCAAATTCAGTGAGCCTATAAGGAAAGAGGGGGTGCATTCTATGCAAAAAAAAAGCCTTCTGTGTGCAGTAGCCCCCTTCAGCCCCCCCCAATACTTACCTGGGCCAATCTCGATCCAGGAAATCTTGCAGGAGTGTCTCGGCTGCTGGAGACTCTCCCTCCTCATTGGCCAAGACGGCCATTGGCCAAGACAGCCATTGGCCAAGACAGCCATTGGCCAAGACAGCCATTGGCCAAGACAGCCATTGGCCAAGACAGCCATTGGCTCCGGCTGCCGTCAATCAAATTCAGTGAGCCTATAAGGAAAGAGGGGGTGCATTCTATGCAAAAAAAAGCCTTCTGTGTGCAGTAGCCCCCTTCAGCCCCCCCCCAATACTTACCTGGGCCAATCTCGATCCAGGAAATCTTGCAGGAGTGTCTCGGCTGCTGGAGACTCTCCCTCCTCATTGGCCAAGACGGCCATTGGCCAAGACAGCCATTGGCCTAGACAGCCATTGGCCTAGACAGCCATTGGCCTAGACAGCCATTGGCCAAGACAGCCATTGGCCAAGACAGCCATTGGCCAAGACAGCCATTGGCCAAGACAGCCATTGGCCAAGACAGCCATTGGCCAAGACAGCCATTGGCCAAGACAGCCATTGGCCAAGACAGCCATTGGCCAAGACAGCCATTGGCCAAGACAGCCATTGGCCAAGACAGCCATTGGCCAAGACAGCCATTGGCCAAGACAGCCATTGGCCAAGACAGCCATTGGCCAAGACAGCCATTGGCTCTGGCTGCCATCAATCAAATTCAGTGAGCCAATAAGGAAAGAGAGGGGGTGGGGCCAGGACTCAGTGTCTGAATGGACACACGGAGCTTCGACTCAGCTTGGGTGCCCCCATAGCAACCTCCTTGCTGTGGGGGCACTCAGCAGCAGGGATGGGCCGGGAGCACCAAAGAGGGACTTGAGAAGAGGAGGATCGGGGCTGTTTTGTGCAAAACCATTACACAGAGCAGGTGAGAATAATGTGTGATTTTTAATAAAAAAAAAAAAGACTTTACAATCACTTTAAATCGATGGGATTACTTTCGCTTTAAGAATATGTAAATGATGGAATGTCCATAACCTGACAACAGGTTCACTTTAAGGCCAAAATAGAAGAAGTTTCCCTCCTCCCCTTGTACTCACACAAATACCATGCAATCACAGAACATGCAATGATGCAACTAAAACACGTATTTTTGGTGGGTGGGTGCATGTCAGGATCACAGTACACAATGTTCTAACATTTATTTCAGAAACAGCAGCCTGAATCCTTTAGCATTACTGCCATACCATGTAAAAATGAGGATGCATGCTACTTATTGTAAAAAAAAAAAAACAGCATGGGGATCCTTAGAAAGGAGCACAACGCTGGTAAGATTTAGGAAACTTCTCTTGAAGGATACAGGTGGATATTTAGTCACCTTCTTGCTGTACTCAGAAAATTTGTGTCTGCAAATAAAACCTCCAAAATGGAAACTTAACAGGATATGGAGATCAAAGAACACTTTATGAGTCTACAGTATGCATTCCAAGCGCAGAGCACCGAGGACAATGGGGACAGCTACAAGAAGAACGCACAGTCACTCCAGGGAGGGCCATAAATGTAACATAACAGAAATATTCGTACCTTATTCCTGGGGTCTCCCAGCAGCTAAACAAGAAATTAAGAATGTTATTAGAAGAGGTTTCCAGATAGAAGGTTTATGTCATGGGAAACACAGAACGAACGTGACCGGGCTCTGCTATACAGTTCTGGGAAGAGCAGCAAACACAGACAAAGACTGGACACAGGCGAAGCACTACGCGGATCGGATGGACATCCAACGACTATCGGCATGGTGCTATAGATCTAACGCTATCAACACTGGAAAGGATTGGCAGAACTCATAGACACGGCTGGGAGTGAACAAATGTCACTTTCAATGAGGAATGTAATCAGTATTAACCACTTGAGCTCCAGAAGATTTACCCCCCTTCATGACCAGGACATTTTTTGTGATACAGCACTGCGCTACTTATGGACAACTGCATGGTCATGCAAGACTGTACCCAAATAAAATTTATGTAATTCCCCCCACTAATATAGCTTTCTTTTGGTGGTATTTGATAATCACTGCGTTTTTTTTCATTTTTTTGCTTGTGACAATGCTGCTTATTCAAAGGCGCCTCATGTGCTCCTTCATCCAGAATGGGGGTGGTGGTGTGTTACTGGGGGAAGAGAAAGTACTGGCTGATCATGGCATACTGCGTCTGGTTGACTGCAGCTCAAAGACATGTCCCGTCGGCTGCAGAGCAGACACGCCTCCCCCCGTCGGCTGCAGCGCAGACACACGCCTCCCCCCGTCGGCTGCAGCGCAGACACACGCCTCCCCCCGTCGGCTGCAGCGCAGACACACGCCTCCCCTCGCCGGCTGCAGCGCAGACACTCCTCCCCCCGTCGGCTGCAGCGCACAAACTCCTCCCCCCGTCGGCTGCAGCGCACAAACTCCTCCCTCTGTCGGCTGCAGCGCAGACGCGCCTCCCCCCGTCGGCTGCAGCGCAGATGCGCCTCCCCCCGTCGGCTGCAGCGCAGACGCGCCTCCCCCCCCGTCGGCTGCAGCGCAGACGCGCCTCCCCCCCCGTCGGCTGCAGCGCAGACGCGCCTCCCCCCCCGTCGGCTGCAGCGCAGACGCGCCTCCCCCCCCGTCGGCTGCAGCGCAGACGCGCCTCCCCCCCCGTCGGCTGCAGCGCAGACGCGCCTCCCCCCCCCATCGGCTGGTTTCAGTTTCGGCACCGGACTTTTCATTTCGGTGCATCACTATATAGGACATTTTTTGTTTTGGTTTAAAATCCTACAAAAATGTAAAAACTTTAAGCAAATAACAATCCAATTCAGCAAAACTGGCTTATTACATTGTCTGGTGATAGGCAAGTTAATTTCTGCTGTGACAGGCAGGTGGTAGGGGCAGAATTTGCTGTACACGGTATGACGACTTTAGGATGAGGTGGAATGGGGGGATTCGCAGTACGAACACGTAGCCGACATCTGCTTAACTCTGCAATGCTAATAAGTCAGCATTACCTAAGTTCGTTCCCCATGCAATATCTCCATCCCCTTGCCGAGCCCACACTGCAAATAATTTCAGGCAGAATCAGCAGCTACCTAGTACTATATAGGTGGGCCCGATAATATAGCCTCTTTCTGTAGGCTTTTCAATAGTATTTTTGACGAGCCGAGACGGGATGAAGATGTGTGGAGATATTTCCAACCGGCTGCTGACTTCCCGTTCACTAATGGCAAAGAAAAACCAGCAGCTTCTATTTGGTTCCTCCTTCTGCCCAACGTAGAATGAGCAAAATATTGCAAGTGTCTCTAATGCAGAAAGGGGGAGGCTTTACATATATATCACCTTCAGATATGGGATCTTGGATCATATGTGAGCTACAGAATGGAACAAATTTTTAATTTTTGGCATCTGCCAGGTCTATGAATTCTGCCGATGGGTGGAAAAGTTACAAAGCACAATAGACACGTTCTCTCTATGCAGCCATTGGACCAAACCTTTCTCAACCTGGGTTCTGTAGAACCTTAGTGTTCCTCCTGAGGTTGCTTGAGATTCCCCGAGTATTGGGAGATTGATCTCTTACCTATACTGACCAATGTAAGGGGGGTCACTTCTGCATTGACACCACAATTTTACCTATATGCATTTTGTTTCTATTATTCAGTTCCTAATTTTTACTGAAATTATTTTTATTTGGGGAGTTGCTTTTCAAAGGGGTGGTGAGCACTATGGTGTGAGTAAAGGCCCTGATGGACTCAGTTCAACAACAAGCCCTGTGATTTTCTCCCTCATACATCACCTGTCACGTTGGGACTCCCTGCGATTATCCTTCTATGGACTGTTTTTTATGAACGCTCCTTTATGAATCTTTAGGATGTGTTTTTTCATTTATTTTTAGCGCTGCCTGTGCTTTTGTGATTATCAATAACTCAGCACAATTTTTTCATTTTATGTTTGTCTTAAAGTAGGGATGCACCGATCCGAATATCGGCGCCGATATGGCCAATTTTGCTCGATCGGGGATCTGGTAACATTGACCGATCCACTGGCCGATCCGGTTTTTGCTGAGTAACGGCTCAGCCATCCCTTACTTAGTGCAGTAATAGTATGGGATGGGAGCCGCTACTTCCTGTATAGTCCCGGCTCACAGGCGCAGTGATATCAGATGCACTCCGCCTGTGAATGGAGGAGCCATACACATGAAGCAGCGGCTTTGCTCTGTACTGCAGCCGCATGCTTTGTTTGTAGCTCCGGATCGGTTCCGGTACCGGCGATTTCACACAACGCCAGATATTGGTATCGGGTCCACAAAAGTCGGATCGGTGCATCCCTATCTTAAAGTAGGGATCGACCGATATTGTTTTTTCATTGCCGATACCGATATTTTGGTCATCGCGTATCGGTATCGGCCGATATATATATAGGCTAATATTTTCGTACATTTAAAAAAATGTTTTATTTTTTTTACTTGACAGGTACTCTGGTGGAGGGATCTGGGGGTCTAACAGACCCCAAAATCCTCCTCTGCACTTAAAAACATTCAAAACGCCAAGTTTGGCTGTTTTGAATGCTGTCATTTTTTTTTAGTCTGGTGCCAGTACCAGGAAGTGAGGTCATGACATCACGTCCGGGTTTTTGCATGGAGACCTGATCAGAGCCGAATGCGGCTTTGATCGGGTCTTCGGCGGCCGTGCAGGCCAGTTGCCCGGGTCTCCTGGTGGGACGGGAGAACCGGGCAAGCCACGGAAGGTGGCGGGAGGGGACAGCGGAGCAGCTTCTTAGCCGGAAGTGATGTCATGATATCACTTCAGGGTTTTTGCATGGAGACCCAATCAGAGCCGAATGCGGCTTTGATCGGGCCTTCGGCGGCCATGCAGGACGGGAGACCCGGACAAGCCACGGAAGGCGGCGGGAGGGGACGGAAATCCCCTCCCGCTCCTTGTAATGACAGCCGAGCGGCTTCTCAGCCGCATTGGTTGTCATTACAAGACAGCCGACCGTCGGCTATGGATGCCGGTACCGGGGTGATGGCTCTAGCTGCAGGCATCACTCCGGTACAAACACTTTCCTGAAATATCAGTAATAATCAGTAATTGGTGGCCGATTCTGATATATCGGGGAAATTGCATATCGGCCCTCGCTATATCGGCTTTGCAGATAATCAGTCGATCCCTATCTTAAAGGTAGCTGCTTTCTTTATGATGTAATTTCTAATGTTTGATGATTGTTAGTTTGACAATTAACCTTTACTTGGCGCTGAGGTGGTTTTACCTTTATTATTACCCTATTTCTTTATACAAATTCTTTAATTTTAAAACTGCAACTACTTACTGATCATGCTAATTTTCTGGCAGCGATGGGTATATTATAATTAATATGAAAATTAGGACAAGCTCAAATGACAATCATAATGGGTGGTATTAAGATTGTAGGTACCCACGTCCCAATGCTATGAATAGAAAATAGAAAAGGGGGCAGGAAGGGAGGGACTTTCTAATGGGGTACCGTCATAGGACAAATACGTATTTGTCCTATGACGGTACCCCATTAGAAAGTTCCTCCCTTCCTGCCCCCTTTTCGATTTTCATATTATAATTAATGGTGAACCTTGAAACCATAAAGGGTTCAAGGGGTCCTCTTGGGTAAAAAAAAAAAAAAAAAAAAAAAAAGGTTGAGAAAGGCTGCATTGGACAATGGTGAACAATGGCAATGTACACAATTTGCGTCTCACCAGAGCGTCTGCCACAGCAGCTTCAAGGTCCGTACTAGAGCTGAGAACACGCATGGCATTCATGGAGGACGGTAGTCTTCCTGACTGGCTCATTCCATAGCGATCTAAAAAGAAAGAAAGAAATATAACAGGGTTACCAACGGAAGCTGGTGGTGGAATTCCAGGAAAAGTAATGACTGGGGACATCGGAAAGGCGATATCTGAGGAGTGACTTTCTCCTTATAGTACAAAAACATTGGGGGACACCGGACAATGTTCATTCTGCCCTTCAGATGTCTCCAGGACATTCCCCAGGAAATCCACTGAAAGGACGCGGGTGTCTACAAGCCAACAGCAGGCCGGCTCTGCGGACATTCAGCTGCTACACAAACATTGGATATCAGGACTTATAATGTAATGTAACAGCAGCTGAAGATCCCAAGCCAGGAAGCACCAAAGTGGCATCTGCCAACTTAGAAGACGAGGCCTCTGCTAGAGTCCAATAGAATAATTTCACCTGTATGAAAGTAACGTGAAGAGGAATGGGAAAAAAAAAAGAAGAAAGCAGATATGTGATGAATAATCCAACTGAAAAAACAAAGCCGGGAAATCGCTGTGAATTACCGGCCCCTGGATCAATGACACTAATCATATATGTGTGAACGTATACTATGATTGCTCACCAGGGGGCAGTAACACAGCTGTAAAGAAACATGGCAAAAGTTACGTCAATTAATATAAAATAATTAAACATGACCATCAAATAAATTAAAATGAGTAAAATAAGGAAGCCTTGTCCCTACAATAACCTCTTATCCATCAATACCAACCAAAACAAACTCAGGATTTTTCCCTTGGAATTAAATAGATAACAGACATTAAATTTCCCTGAAGGTTACATTGTATCTTCAGAATTGTCCCATCAACCAGGGAACTCAAAATATGAATGACAAAAACATTGCAGAGATTCCTCGACTGTCAGATCGGTATTCTGTGATGTCACCGTGGTCATGCATTCTCCTGGATATCCTCTGTAAGGGGCTTTCATAGGCTGACCGTAATGTACAGCGATAGTTCAAAGAAAAGACAGCCGCTCTTTAATGGCTCCTTTACACTGGAGAAATTCCCACTACACCTCAAATACATACAGGTGCAGATTAAGATAAAAAGAATGTGAACCTGGAAGCACAGATCTCTAGGAATAAGTGCTAGTGGGCGGAGCAAAACATGTCAGGGGCGTGGCTCAAAGAGCAGCACTGACTGAGGCTTTCACATGTATACACTAGGAGCAGCACTGACTGAGGCTTTCACATGTATACACTAGGAGCAGCACTGACTGAGGCTTTCACATGTATACACTAGGATGGCACTGACTGAGGCTTTCACATGTATACACTAGGATTGGCACTGACTGAGGCTTTCACATGTATACACCAGGAGCGGCACTGACTGAGGCTATCACATGTATACACTAGGAGCAGCACTGACTGAGGCTTTCACATGTATACACTAGGAGCAGCACTGACTGAGGCTTTCACATGTATACACTAGAAGCGGGACTGACTGAGGCTATCACATGTATACACTAGGAGCGGCACTGACTGAGGCTTTCACATGTATACACTAGGAGCGGCACTGACTGAGGCTATCACATGTATACACTAGGAGCGGCACTGACTGAGGCTATCACATGTATACACTAGGAGCGGCACTGACTGAGGCTTTCCTATGTATACACTAGGATGGCACTGACTGAGGCTTTCACATGTATACACAAGGAGCGGCACTGACTGAGGCTATCACATGTATACACTAGGAGCGGCACTGACTGAGGCTATCACATGTATACACTAGGATGGCACTGACTGAGGCTTTCACATGTATACACTAGAAGCGGCACTGACTGAGGCTTTCCTATGTATACACTAGGAGCGGCACTGACTGAGGCTTTCCTATGTATACACTAGGATGGCACTGACTGAGGCTTTCCCATGTATACACTAGGAGCAGCACTGACTGAGGCTTTCCCATGTATACACTAGGAGCGGCACTGACTGAGGCTTTCCCATGTATACACTAGGATTGGCTATGGTGAGCGGCAGTTTTAGGTTTAAATGTTCATTGCTCACTGGATATGTTCTTCTTACGCTGGCATCCAGAGTGCCAATGGGGCCCTACACCCCAGCCTGGAGCAGCACCACCAAGTACTAACGGCCTTATTGGCAGCACAGAAGTTTGAAAAAGCCTGCGGATATTTGGAGAATGAATCCAAGGCATTTTACACGTGGTTCCAAATCACTGTCTATTTTTATATGGGGATGTGTACATCAATAGAAACACACAGCCCCATAGCCTAGGACGGCAGGGCACTCCCCTGCTCCTTCCCCCCCAAACTAACAGACTGGCTCCAGCCTGCACTATCCCCCCCCCCCCTTAAACTTTACTGTGGAGACCAGAAGTTCAAGGAAGCAGCACTGAGAGAGCAGGAGCCAGCAGTATTGAAGTTGTAAGCTTTAAGTGCTGGGGTAGAAACAGTTTACTGGGAAATGCTTATTTTTTGTGCTCAATGTAATAAGCAAAAAAACATTGAGGGCTTCATACAAAAAAAAAAAGACACACTGTAGTTATACAATCCACATCTCAACTACTATCCCCAAACTAACGAGGGAAAAAAGACTTTTAATCACTGCTCAATACCATGCACTCCATATATATATATATATATATATACAGTATATATGATGGTAATGCAGGCATTCACTATCAGGTAAGACTCATAGGGGATCGGTCTGTTAAAAAAATTGGTTGGAAAAACGTCATAAGCTTTTGCCTATCCCTAATAAATTCTGGCTGTATTTTGTTTATGTTGAGCAGCAGCTCCATCTAGTGGCAACGGTGCGGTATTTTAGGAATATATACACATTATGGCCACAGCTGGAGCTGACAATTATAAGAACTCAATGTACTAAAAGTGGCTGTAACCATAAAAAAAAAAAAAAAAAAAGAGGCTGTTCCTTTTAGGCATGCTGTATAGCACAGTGCTCATGCTATGTAATTTTCCCCTTCTTATCTTGTGAAAAAAATCTGGTTGATCGTGCCAGTTCCTGTGTGTCCCCCCCCCCCGGTCTGTGCTGACCATGGTAATCATGGCTGCTAATGCCTGATTACCGTGGTCCGGTTACCTGCCTCTGTCATCCTGCTGCTCTGACAGCCCCTCCCCCTTCCTCCCTGATCGGGACTCCTCCCTGTCTCTATTCAGCTATAATATGCAGCATTAATACATGTACCCCCTCCGGTTTAGGTTGCCATCAACAATAGTGTATGCAATATTTTAAAATGAAAAGGCTAAACACCTTTTCCCACACCGCCCGCTGTGCGGTCACGTGATACCCCCCTGTGCTGGCCATGTCACGGGGGGGGGGGGGGGGTGTCACAGTTCCTGTGTTTCCCCCGTCTATGCTGACCATGGTAATCATGGCTGCTGATCCCCGATTACCATGGTCAGGTAACCTGCCTTTGTCATCCTGCTGCTCTGACAGCCCCTCCCCCTCCCTCCCCAAGTGGGATTCCTCCCTGCACCTATTCAGCTATAATATGCAGCATTATTACATGTACCCCCTGGTTTAGGCTGCCATCAACAATAGTGCATGCGATATTTTAAAATGAAAAGGCTAAACACCTTTTCCCACACCGCCGCGGTGCGGTCACGTGATCCCCCCCTGTGCTGGCCATGTCACGGGGGGGGGGGGGGGGGGGGGATGTCACAGTTCCTGTGTCTCCCCCTGTCTGTGCTGACCATGGTAATCATGGCTGCTGATCCCCGATTACCATGGTCTCTGTCATCCCACTGCTCTGACAGTTTCTCCCCCTCCCACCCAGAGTGGGTTTCCTCCCTGCCTCTCCTCAGCTGCAATGTGCAGCATAAATACATGTAACCCCTCCGGTTTAGGCTGCCATCAACAATATTGTATGTGATAATTTAAAATGAAAAGGCTAAACACCTTTTCCCACACCGATGCTGTGCGGTCATGTGATTCTCCCTCCCTGTGCTGGTCAACTGATGTCCCAGGGGAATCTCAACCCCTTCCACTTCTCTCCATAGAGCGGGAAAGACCAGTGGATGAGGATCACGTGACCGCACAGCTGCAGTGTTAAAAAAGGAAAAAAAAAAAAAAAAAACACTATTGTTGATGGTAGCATGCTCTGGAGGGGACACATGTAAAGTCACAGTTACTTTACAAACCCTTTAAAGCAAAATGCAGCCAGAATTTGTGAGGGGTAGACAAATGCTCAAGACATTTGTCCAAAAAATGTTTATTATATACATATAGCATATCACAGTATTCTCTATATCATAAGTAGAAAAAGTTAAAAAAAAAAAAAAAAAAAGCTCAGCTCTCTCTGCTTTGTGATTGCTGTATTCTAGTCATATGGGTCTCACACTGTCTTAACACTGATGTGCCAAGACTTAGGTGAGACTAAACCATGCAAGGTTTAAAAAAAAAAAAAAAAAAAAAAAAAACACCAATAAAGCATCAGATGCTACAGTGCATTAATGTGATTGTGAGGAATCCGACCCTGCGAAATTTTACAGAACTTTGCTGGACAGACCCAAACAGGTTGCAATGAAAACTATAAATCAGGGGTGTCCAAACTTTTGACCTTCCTGGGCCACATTGAAGGAAGAGGAATTGTCTGGGGCTGCATTTGGGTACGGTAGCCCATTCATTTCAATGGGCCGCTGTGCCTGCATTTCATGCAGAAAAAAGATTCCTGCACTATTTGCGAATCGCATCACGGTGGTTTCCGCACTTGAAAGCATTTTTAGATGTGTGGGGTGTCATTAAGAATCACAGGTAGCCCTGAGCGTCAGTAAAAAGCAGCACGTTCTGGCTGCAGGAACAGCTGCGATTCCTGCACCCGCAACTACCTGCAGTAGTGTGAACCGAGCCTAAATTCACGGACAGTTTGCAGAATCCGTGATTTTTACATCTGTCTGTAAATATCCACAAAGGACAGGCAGACTACATGTCCGTAACAAACGTTCATGGACAGATATAAAAATCATGCATTTTACAAACTGTCCTTGAATTTAATGATGGTTGGCAACCCTGGTAGGGGCGGCGGGGGACACAGTCCATCCCTGCACCCCAGTGATACAGCCATGCATCTTTCACTTGCCTGGTGCTATGAGGAATCCCTGCATTTGCTGTTGCCGATGCTTTTACAAAAACAGCAACCTGGGCATTCCTTTAGCTGTCCCTGTATTCTCTGTGCCACCGTGGCACCCCCCTTATACAGCCATGCATCTTTTACTTGCCTGGTGCTACGAGGGATCCCTGTATTCGCTGTTGCCGGTGCTTTTACAAAAACAGCGCCCCAGGCACCCCTTTAGCTGTCCCTGTTCCTGCATAGTGTGTGCCCCCACGGCACCCCCCTGATACAGTCATGCATCTTTTTACTTGCCTGGTGCTATGAAGAATCCCTGCATTCCTTGTTGCCCCTGCTTTTACAAAAACAGCACCCCGGGCATCCCTTTAGCTGTCCCTGTTCCGGCTTGCTCTGTGCCACGGAGACACCCCCCTGATACAGCCATGCATCTTCACTTGCCTGGTGCTATGAGGAATCCCTGCATTTGCTGTTGCCGGTGCTTTTACAAAAACAGCGCCCCTGGCATCCCTTTATCTGTCCCTATTCCTGCATTCTCTGTGCCACCGCGGCACCCCCCTGATACAGCCATGCATCTTTTACTTGCCTGGTGCTATGAGGAATCTCTGCATTCGCTGTTGCCGGTGCTTTTACAAAAACAGCACCCTGGGCATCCCTTTAGCTGTCCCTGTATTCTCTGTGCCACCGCGCCCTCATATGCATATATGTATACGGCATCCCCTGCATTCCTCCATACTTGCAAGCTGCTGTGGCTCCTATTCTTGCATGGCTTCCTCCAGACAAGTCCGGGCCATATGCTGAACGCTCCTAGAATGCAGGCGGCCTGTGGGTTGGACACCTCTGCTGTAAAGCATTATTTACCAACACCTTCCAGAAGGTAGGGAGGGAGGCTGAATGGCTTTTTGTGTGTAGCACAGCGGTATGCCCAGCAAAGCTCTGGTTGGAGCAGATGACTCAATCAGCCTAAAAGCAGGTAGTGAGCTGAAATCATGTTTAACCCTCTCGCTGCTTCTGACATCTGTCATATTTCAGCAGCCGGGAATGCGTGGCTTTCAAAAGCCAACGGTCAACTTTCAGGTGGAAGCTCTCCCCGCACTCCATGCATTTCAGGCTCGGATATCCCACCTGTGGACTAAGGATCCACATGCCAGATCATCCCGAGCCAAGTCACAGCTCCCTGTGTCCATTCAGACACGGAACCGTGACCCCCGTCCCGACCCCTCTCTCTCCTTATTGGCCTACTGACTGACAGCGAGAGCCAATCGCGCCACCCTGCTATTTCAGCCAATGAGGAGGTGAGTCCTGGGCAGCTGAGAAAATCCTGCAACATCACTGGATAGAGATGGGCTCAGGTAAGTATTGGGGGGCTGAGAGGGGCTGCTTAATGCATGGAATGCATTATTTTAATGCATCAAGATAAAAAAACCTTCTGCCTTTACAATCCCTTTACATTAAACTCTCAATGTACTCTGAAGGTCCCGGGTCCGGATTTATCTTCCTCTCAATCCTCCTAATTTTGCATTTATATGTGTGAACTATTAGTAGCAATTCTTCTCTATTATCATGTTTGTATTATTTTAAACGTTTCCTCCAGCCCAGATGAAAGGAGGCTGTGTGGTCCCTGAAACGCGTTGGCTGACTTTTTCCCAGCTTATTGTAACCAGTTCAACTTTGGATCCCTATGGATTTTTCAATTGGCGCTGTCTTTGAACTAATACACTCAGCTTGGAGATAGTGACACTTTCATTATGGCCTTGTAGGAACAACAGAGATCACTAAAGTATCCAAGAGACAAAAAAAAGGCTATGAGTACAAACCACCAGTGCTCACAAACAAAAAAAAAATCAATAATACCAGTTGAGGTGGAGTTGGCTTTAAAGCTGAAAGAAAAAGGTTGAAATAAAAGAAAAAATTTAAAACTATGCGAACAAAATGACACATGATGACATAAGGATGATGTCATGAGATGGGAATGCACCATGCCAGCGGGGGGGATGGATTGGATGGCGGCAGTACAAGCACATGGAGGATGAAGTGGGCATGCAGTTAGTGCAGCTTCACCTGACTGCCCCACAGACTCGGAAGTGGAGAGCGCACTAGTGGACCTGGAATGACGTCGAGAGGCTGCAAGAAGAAGGAATGGCAGAAGACCCACAGGGTTAACACGCAGAAAACATGGAGACACAACACAAGCGTACATACATGACCCTGAGATTACCAGGGACCACTGGGGGCCCATGGAGGTGGAAATGGGACATAAATCAGAGTGTGAGCTTAATGGCAAAAATCGACTCATATTTTCAATGTCACCTGAGTCTGCTGAATGAACTCTGGAAATGATACAGCAATCATTACACAGATTCTTGTAGCACCATTTATATCTTTTAAAAAAAAAAAACGAAACAATAAGACTCCCTCCTGTAATGTCTGAAAGTCATCGTCGGTCATAAATCTTCTAGATTGTAGACTCTAATGAGCAGGGCCCTCCAATTCCTCCTGTATTGTATTGTAACTGCATTGTCTTCACTCATATTGTAAAGCGCTGCTCAAACTGTTGGCTCTATATAAATCCTGTATAATAATAATAAATCCCCAATCAGCTATTTACAGACAGGAGGAAATGACAGGCTGCAGCCACAAGCAGGCAGTAATGACTGCACAGCAATGAGTAGCCTGACCCCTGGTGGTAAAAAAGTGGTAGTGCGCTTAACTCCGCAGCTTGCAAAGTGCTTCCTTCACTAAACAAACCCACTGAGCAGACTTGACTGTTGAGGTTAGCGAACATCAAACCTGCCCAGATCGCTATTGTTCCCTCTGATAAGCCAGTAAAATCAGCTTCCACCCTCCGCCAACTTTCTACGCCCCTCCCCGAGTCCAGGAGAGCCAGGTCTAAATGTTAAAGAAGCACTTCACAGTCCCTGACAGATTTTCTGTCCCGAGGGTTGGCAGATAATGCATACACTTCCAAATACCCTCTAAGTCTGAATTCATATCTGGGCGTTTTGAATCACGGGAAGAAGCTCCTAATTTTTTTTTTTTTTAATGCAACAGACTTCATGTGATGCAGTTTGTCGCAATTGCAGCGTGATTTATCACACGTCAATCGTGGCAGAACCTCAACTCATTTTTAAGTGCCATTAAAATTAATGGCATTTGAAATTTGCGCTGTGCGATTTGTCATTTTAGCAGAGGGTTTTGAAATCGTGGGCAGAATCGACTCAAAATGCCCAGGTGGGAATGCAGCCTAAAGTCTATGGACAGCGTTATTCAGGACTGAGGAACTAAATGTACTATTATAGCCTAGGTCACAGTGATGGTGAACCTTGGCACCCCAGATGTTTTGGAACTACATTTCCCATGATGCTCATGCACTCTGCAGTGTAGTTGAACATCATGGGAAATGTAGTTCCAAAACATGTGGGGTGCCAAGGCTCGCAATCACTGGCCTAGGACTTACTTATTGTCTGCAAAGAAATACAGACTCAATAAAACCACTAGATAGCCTATAATACAGGAACACTTATCCTTATGATTTCTGGCAATCATAAGGACTCGCTTCTTGATATTAATCTGGCTTAAAGGATAAGTTCACTTTTTGAAAAAAATAAAAATACTAAATGCACATTTTTCAGCAGGTAGAAAATCGTGCAGCATTTTTTTTTTCTAAGGCGCCTGCAGAGCATTACCCCCATGATCTGCTGATCGCGGATGCAATGTCCAGCTCCTGCAGGCTCTCAGGAAAACTGTCTGCTTGGACCTCTAATACAGGCAGGCAGTTACCTGAGGGCAGGAAGGTCAATGAGGGCAGGAAGGTCAATGAGGGCAGGAAGGTCAATGAGGGCAGGAAGGTCAATGAGGGCAGGAAGGTCAATGAGGGCAGGAAGGTCAATGAGGGCAGGAAGGTCAATGAGGGCAGGAAGGTCAATGAGGGCAGGAAGGTCAATGAGGGCAGGAAGGTCAATGAGGGCAGGAAGGTCAATGAGGGCAGGAAGGTCAGTGAGGGCAGGAAGGTCAGTGAGGGCAGGAAGGTCAGTGAGGGCAGGAAGGTCAGTGAGGGCAGGAAGGTCAGTGAGGGCAGGAAGGTCAGTGAGGGCAGGGAGATCAGTGAGGGCAGGGAGATCAGTGAGGGCAGGGAGATCAGTGAGGGCAGGGAGATCAGTGAGGGCAGGGAGATCAGTGAGGGCAGGGAGATCAGTGAGGGCAGGGAGATCAGTGAGGGCAGGGAGATCAGTGAGGGCAGGGAGATCAGTGAGGGCAGGGAGATCAGTGAGGGCAGGGAGATCAGTGAGGGCGGGAGATCAGTGAGGGCGGGAGACCAGTGAGGGCAGGGAGACCAGTGAGGGCAGGGAGACCAGTGAGGGCAGGGAGACCAGTGAGGGCAGGGAGACCAGTGAGGGCAGGGAGACCAGTGAGGGCAGGGAGATCAGTGAGGGCAGGGAGATCAGTGAGGGCAGGGAGATCAGTGAGGGCAGGGAGATCAGTGAGGGCAGGGAGATCAGTGAGGGCAGGGAGATCAGTGAGGGCAGGGAGATCAGTGAGGGCAGGGAGATCAGTGAGGGCAGGGAGATCAGTGAGGGCAGGGAGATCAGTGAGGGCAGGGAGATCAGTGAGGGCAGGGAGATCAGTGAGGGCAGGGAGATCAGTGAGGGCAGGGAGATCAGTGAGGGCAGGGAGATCAGTGAGGGCAGGGAGATCAGTGAGGGCAGGTAGACCAATGAGGGCAGGTAGACCAATGAGGGCAGGAAGATCAATGAGGGCAGGAAGATCAATGAGGGCAGGAAGAGCAATGAGGGCAGGAAGAGCAATGAGGGCAGGAAGAGCAATGAGGGCAGGAAGAGCAATGAGGGCAGGAAGAGCAATGAGGGCAGGAAGAGCAATGAGGGCAGGAAGAGCAATGAGGGCAGGAAGATCAATGAGGGCAGGAAGATCAATGAGGGCAGGAAGATCAATGAGGGCAGGAAGATCAATGAGGGCAGGAAGATCAATGAGGGCAGGAAGATCAATGAGGGCAGGAAGATCAATGAGGGCAGGAAGATCAATGAGGGCAGGAAGATCAATGAGGGCAGGAAGATCAATGAGGGCAGGAAGATCAATGAGGGCAGGAAGAGCAATGAGGGCAGGAAGAGCAATGAGGGCAGGAAGATCAATGAGGGCAGGGAGATCAATGAGGGCAGGGAGATCAATGAGGGCAGGGAGATCAATGAGGGCAGGGAGATCAATGAGGGCAGGGAGATCAATGAGGGCAGGGAGATCAATGAGGGCAGGGAGATCAATGAGGGCAGGGAGATCAATGAGGGCAGGGAGATCAATGAGGGCAGGTAGATCCCAGAAGAGTGGAGGCTGTTATAGCTACGAAGCAAGACAACTTCATAATAATGCCTAAGGTTTTAGAATGAAATGTCCACAAACATTTGGCCATATTGAGTACCCTGCCTTCATTTACTAACACATCGTCAATTCTTCCTGTGCTATTAGACACGGCACACATTGCCATGTCTTCCTGACTGTGAGCTTTTCTACCTATACTATCTGATAAAAATTCTCCACTATCAGAAAAGGCACCCACTGATAGATTTTATATATATATATATATATATATATATATATATATATATATATATATATATATATATATATATATATATATATATATATATAGAGATCTATGTTCCAACATTGACTCCTCCCTCCACTACTGGATAAAGCCATGCCCCCTTCTTCTGTGGGTCACAGGAGTGCACTTCTGTGACCCATTTTCAGCTGACAGCGGGCTGTCACTCAGCCAATCCAGGCTCCGGATCGATCCCGACTTTAGTGTCGGGATCCACTCAGATGCTTGGAATGGCAACTGGATCAGCCTCTCAGTGAGCCGCTGGGGGACTGAGCCAACCCCTCCTCCTGCCCCTCCACAGTCCAGTGAGCACTGGAGGGGGCAGAGCAGAGTGCCAAGGACTCTCAGTCAATGGCTCTCTGCTTACTGAAGACCAAGAACTGAGCAATCAGTGGTCTTTGATTGCTCAGTTCTCAGTGGGGAACAGCTGCAGCTGGGATCATTGCTGCAGCCATCTAGGGAAATAGGATTGTTTTTTAATTTCCATTTTTTTCTTTTAAGGATGAGCCAAGAGCTTCTATGGGGCTCATAACCTTTTAACCTCCTAATTTTCAGAACTACTAATGACAGAGCTTCACGTGGGGTTCAGGACTTCATAATTAAACCACATTAAACTTATCACATAATAAGAAAACACAGATCTTTTAACATGCTTTAGACATGCGTGGAGCAGGGACACAAAACACAAAGACAACAGTGTGGAAAGTCTGGAGAGAATTTAAACAAGAACTCCAGCTTTTTTTTTAATTAGAGGGTTTCACTGAGTGCAGATTATATAGCTATAAATCCGACGTCCAAGATATGGGAGTCCCACACAGCAGCCAGAGTGCCGTTTGCAGCTGCAGTACCTTTTCTCCACTGGCCAATCACAGAACGCTTTGCATTCTGTGAACCTCTTCACAAGGTGAAATTCTATTGGTGAACTGGAAGAAAGGGGGGGGGGGGGGAGCCGCATCTCCCTCTTGTAGCACAGGAGTATGGCGAAAGCTATACTGGCAGCACTCAGTGAAAGCAAAAGATTGGGGAAGTGACATACATGTGGCATATGGCACCAGATGTTAAATGCCTTTTTACTGGAGTTCTTCTTTAATAATTGTTAGCTCAGAATTCAGATATTTCAGTAAATGTAGGATTCCCAATAAGCGTAAACACTGATAAAAACAGAGACGCTAATTTTTCATTAAACTCATTCAGGATAGTTGGAGGTTGCAGAGGTCCAGGTTCCTCCAACGGACCTCCAGCAGCACTTACCCAATGGCTGGCTGTGATTGGCGCTGAGAAGGAGCACACACACTAAACTGTGTTCCAGGGAAGTAACACAACAGTCCTGTGGCTCTCCTAAATCCTTGAGGGAAGGGGGGGAGGGGGAGGGGGGGTTGTTTGGGAGCATAGTCAGGGGAGAGGATGGGTAAAGGGTTGGAAGTCTGGCAGTACTCACCGAGAGGTGCAAAGCCCCTGGCGGGACTTGTGTCACGGCTGCTCTCACGGCTGGTGTCGCGGCTGCACCCCTGACTCATGCTGGGTCGGGGAATGCGGCTGCTCCGGGCTAGCATGCGATGTGGAAAGGCAGCACATTAATACATCATGTACAGACAGGAAAATAAAAAACAGAAAGCTACAACTAAAGTGGAGGTTAAGGCTGTTATTACAGAGAATGCACTCATTGCAATACAGAAGAGACAAGGAGACATCATTCACACCACAATGATGGGATGGAGACCACAACACAACGCTGGGAAATAGCACTGCTATGCTGGTATATACAGGAGGGAAAAGTTAACTGGTAAGAAAAATGAGGACATTTTCATGGGATCGGATACGGAATAATTAAACAAGCAAAGCAGACCCTGATTTGTGGCCGTTCGGTAAAATTTGGAAAGCGATATCTGACTGAAGACAATCCTGTGTCCAGCCATGGTGCAGGAATGAAGCCCGCTGGGATGCAGCAATGACCGCATTTCACAAAGCATGGAGGGATTTTAGCACTGCTGCCCAACCTCCTATCCACACTGTGTAGAGCGGAGCGGGGAGATGCCTGAAATGATAACTAATAGAGAGATTCCAGGAAACAAATATGTACAGGTAAAGGAGCTTGGTGTACACACCGCCATTGCTGCTTCCCCTCTCCACCCTTCTTCCACCTGTTTACACTTCATAGCTTTCATTTAAACCCATCTAATTGGGATTTACAACTTTAAATAGTAGACTTTTGGATTTGTACTGCTGCTTCAAATGCAAACATATTAGAAGGATAAAGAAGAACTCCGCTCAAGCAAAATCTTGGACTCAAACACAATCTAAGTGTATTCAAATCCCGACAAACCCCCCCCCCTCCCCCCCCTTTTTTTTTTTTAATGGACTGTGGAAGGGTTAGAACCTGTACATTGCTTCATTTCTCTCCTACCCTTTTAAACAATTGTAATTCCTTACACCCTCTCCCGTGTGACAGCCTGCGTATTATGTCTAGAGATGGTTGCGGCAGAGTGTCCCGACATCGTGGGCCTGGTAGGGCGTCAGGGCATCACAGGGCCCGGCAGAGCGTACCCGCGCCACGGGCCCGGCAGAGCGTACCCGTGCCACGGGCCCGGCAGAGCGCACCCGCGCCACGGGCTGCCAATTCCAACCCTCACGGGCAACATCGAATTGCTGAATTACATCAAGCCGCAGTGTGCATGCGTGGTCAGCGTACCTCAGTTTTGATTCGTTGATAGACTCAGTTGCCTAGCAACTGCAACACTGAGCTTCTTTTCTCAGATCGGTCGAATCTGACACATTATGTACACTGAATTCCTCAAAAGCCCAGAATGGGTGTTCATAAAGTTCTGCCTGGTGTTACAATATTCTTGGGCATTTTCTTTCATGAATTATGGCAGCAATTTTACTAAATGTAGTAATGACGTGCTGTTGTTTAATATGGGCTTTTTTGGGATTTAGGACGTCAGAGGATGGGAGCTGTCTTCTTTTCTCTGGTTTCTGATTTCTCTGGGCCCAGCCGGGCGTAGCGGCGTCACGGGGCCCGGCAGAGCGCGTAGCGGCGCCACGGGCCCGGCAGAGCGCGTACCCGCAGCACGAGGCCCAGCAGAGCACGTACCCGCGGCACAGGGCCTTTTGCACGTTCCTATTGGCCAGTAAGGCAGTCTACTCTAGCGATAGGTTCAGGAGGAATGTGAGCGGAGTGAGACTTAGTGACACGCTCCAGTACTACCTGAAACAGTTGGCGCTTTGCCTATCAAAACAGCTTTGTACTCCTCTTTAGGTGCAGGCTTTCTGTAGCTGCTCCAGGTGCATCTTCTAAGTATGAATAAGTCTAAGGACGCCACACTCCAATCAGACGGGGATAGTAAGGTAATAGCGAAACGTTCTCGACCTCTGCCCCTCGCTGGCCACACCCCAGCTGACGCATTTCGCCCCACCCTCGGGCTTAATCATAGAGGACAAATGATGATAATGCAAAGTCCTTAGAATTCTTCATACAATTGCTATTCTGGATGTTTAAATGACGCTGGTACTTGATAGAGAGGAGGATCACCGGGGCAGTTCGCAAATGCATGGTGCAGCGCTCCAGGATTGCTGGCACTTTACATCTTGTTTCTGTTCTAACAAATGTACCTTTCGCTCCTTATAGGGAATGCAGTCCAGGACCTGATACCCAGTAAAATATTGGGTCTGGGTTAGGGATCGACCGATTATCGGCAAAGCAAATATATCGGGGGCAGATATGCACTTTCCCCCCATATATCGGAATCGGCCCCTGAGGTTACCCAATATTGCCGATATTTCGGGAAAGGGCTTGTACCGGAGTGATGCCTGCAGATAGAGGTATCACCCCGGTACCGGCGTCCATAACTGATGGTCGGCTGTCTTGTAATGACAACCGATGCGGCTGAGAAGTCGCTCGGCTGTCATTACAAGGAGCGGGAGGGGACCTCCGACGTCCCCACCCTCCTTCCTTACCGCCTTCCACGGCCCGCCCGGGTCTCCCGTCCCACCGGGCAACCATCCTGCACGGCCGTGGAAGACCAGATCAAAGCCATGATCCATGGCTCCATGTAAAAACCCAGAAGTGATGTCATGACATCGCTTCCGGGTATTTGGCGCCAAATTCAAAAAAATGACAGCATTCAAAACAGCCTAACTTGGCGTTTTGAATGCTTTTAACTGCAGAGGCCCAGATCCCTCCACAAGAGTACCTGTCAAGAAAAATAAATAAACAAATAATTTTTAAATGTACGAAAATATTGGCCTATATATCGGCCGATACCAATACTCAATGGCCAAAATATCGGTATCGGCAATAAGAAAACAATATCGGTCGATTACTGGTATGGGCCCACCCCTCCAGCTTTGGCATGCTGATGGGAAGTAGCCAGAAAGGGTAGAAGGTTAAAATCCCTGCATGTGTTTTAGGCCAAAAAGCACAGAAGTGCCATATATGTAGATTTGTATATTTTTTATGATAAAGTGGCTATTGTAGATGTAAACAGTGCTTTAGCGGAGCTCTTCTTTAATATCTACTGCTTTCTGCCATTGATCCACCACGAACCACACACAGACACAGATGCTGGAGTAAGTACCATAGGGTCACAGTCAGTTTTTTACATATGGATACCATGGATAATGTTGGCGACATGTAAAGGAAATGTCTCAGGATTTATTCTTCTTACCCAGTCCTATCCTGCTTGGGCTGGTCTCTCGGCTGCAGCCTTGACTACGGGGAATCTTGCTTCTCTTGTCGGTGGACGGGACCTGTGGGACCCTCTGGGCGCTAGTAGCCAGGCCGCTGTACCCACTTCCTAGCAACTTCCCAGGAGAGCTGGATCTGCTGCCAGCTAAAAACACAGCAAAGCAAATATCAGTAACCGAAGATCTGAGATTCCCGTTCCACAGTTATGGGCAATGTGTATAATGGATGGAAACAAGCAACCAGCATGCAGTGCACCGACACCCGAACACGTCCAGGAAGGTGACCCTACCACAAGAGCCAGAATGGCAACTGGATTGACAAAGGTAAAAGTTAGACAATGGTTGATCCGGCTTGCCTTGGCTAGAACATGCTCTCCGCTGACTCAAAGAACGAGGACTGTGCTGTTCATGGAGAAGCCTGGCCTTCAGCCACTGGGAGCCGCACCAACCTCGTTGTCCCAATCTATGAGAACCTGGCACGCTAGAAATAATGAGACGTGCCAAGGAGGCAGCTCCCGTCACCAAATAAGTTGAGGTGCACTGTATGCTATGTGGTGAGAACACTAGACAGGGAACAGGGGGATGTGCGAGGAAAGAGATCAGATTCTTACCACTGGCCGGATTCGCTGATCTGGATCCTTTGTATGGAAGCAGACAAAGGACAGTGAAGACGGATTTAGAAAGAAAGCACTGGGTCACATCTACAATCACGCTAAACGCAAGCACACTTAAAGGAACAGACTAGACAAGGATCACCATCCAATTCGCATTACCCATAATTTCTTGAACAGAGCCCCCCTCCCCCAAACACTGGCACAGTTGATTTACATTCAGTTTTTATGCACTTACGCTGGGACTGGGAAACAATTTTGGCTCTGCTACGGCCGCGGGTGTCTACTTGGACCGATGTGGTGCTGCTGTTACTTCCAGAACTCTGTCTCCTTGTGCGGATCCGACCTATTCCAGAGCAGACAGAAAAGATAGTTAGCGTAGATCCTGGGAATAGCAATCTGAATAAGAAACATGTAGGCTTTGTGTAGCTGGAGGACAGAGCAGTAACAATACAGAAAGTTTGAGTATATGAAGACTGTGACAAAGAAATGACCCTTGCTGTGTATTCGAGGGACATTAATCTGTAACATGTCCCTGACATAACTGTGGTATGAGAGACTCCACACTCATTGTAAAGCGGAACCTCACCCACAAGGAAAAAATAAAAATCGCACAGGTGATCAAATACCACCAAAAGAAAGCTCTATTTGTGAGAAAAAAAAATTCAGCATCGCACGACCGCACAATTTTCTATTAAAGTAACGCAGTGCCGAATCGCAGAAAATGGCCTGGTCATTACGGGGGCAAATCTTCCGGGCCAGAAGTGGTTAACCGCTGACTATTCACTGGATTACTGTAAGTTTTCAGTGACCTTTTTTTCAAAATAAAAGTGTTTTACGGTTTTACACTTTGTGGATCCACTTTTTCTTCCTTATTGGTCACGTCTGAGGAACACCTGGGGTTTGTTTGGCCAGCCACGTTATCTTCTTTTCCAGTCTAACCACTAAGGGATTCGCTTTGAGTGCTGCATCATTATTTAAACGCTTGTCTAGCACAGTGTTTCTCTACTCCGGTCCCCAGGGCACACTAACAGGCCAGATTTTAGGTATTACCTTGGGGAGATGCAGACTAGAAAACTGCAATCACCGAGCACTGCAGCAAATGATATCACCTGGGATGTATTTCAGTTTTCTTGCAAACCTGGCCTGTTATGGCACTTTTCCACTTCAAGTACTGGCTCGGCTCTACACGGTCCTGCTTGGCCCGGTTTGCTTTTCCACTGCTGGTACCGCATGGTATAGTGTTGGAACGGTTCGGTACGGTACAGTATAGGTTTGCTTTTCCACTAAAGTAGTACTAAAGTTAAGTGGGTGGGATTCTCTGACCAATCAGTGGCTAGTAGTGACTGCATGCAAAGGATTGTGGGATATGGTACCAGTTTGGTACCTGTTGGAACCACAATCGAGTAGGTACTGTTTTTTCAGAGCCGTACCGTACCGAACCGTTCGGTTCCATGCAGTGGAAAAGCAAACCTATACCATACAGTACCGAACCGTTCCGACCCTATACCATGCGGTACCAGCAGTGGAAAAGCACAAAAGCGTGCCGAACCGGTACGGTTCCATGCAGTGGAAAAGCGCCAATAGTGGGCCCTGAGGACCGGAGTTGAGAAACACTGCTCTAGACTCCTATAACGTGGAGTCTAGAGATCTAGTAAGGTCACATTCTTCTAATTATCACGGTAGAGGTGCACCAGGTGGATATTCATCTAAACAATCCTATTTCTTTGGATATTACTTCAATGGACTTTTTTTTTCCATCTGCCACTATGTACTTTAGTATTTAAGCACTATATGGATTATTTTTTAATGATTTACTTTGAACTTCAGATATTCACTAAGCCGGAAAGTCAGCCCAGCTAAATGTGATTGTTAGCTATGTGCACACTTTGCGCAGCAGGCCCTCCATGTGGCCTAAGCCTGTATGTCGTCAGTGCTTGTCAACCCTCAGAGTAGGGGGGTCTCAAATGTGAACCCCGACAGCACCAAAAAGGGGCAGCACATAATATTCACTATACAGCAGAATACGGTCAGAGGCGTTTAGGACGGCAGACAAGCAACAGGGGGGGGGTTGGAGACTGAAGACACAGTACAATAGATGGTCAGAGACTGGGGACATGCTAAGTGAGATTGCTGGAGATCATTGTCACTATAGCCTTGTTACAGATCAATTCTTCTAATATTGACTGCTGGGGTCTGGAAAAGGCTGCACAGCAAGTACCACAGGGCTGCAGGTCAGCCATCAGGGCTCTGAGGAAGCGGCTAAGCCTCGAAACACGTTAGCCTTTATGAATTTAGGGGACGACTTACCATCGGATCCCTATGCCGAGGACTGCATTCCTTATGTGTTGTGCTTTTATGAAGAACTCATTTGTATTTTTAATCTTTTCTTTTAAATAAACCTTCCAAAGGATAATGCACTAGGCCGGTGCGCCCCTGTGTTTGTTATCAGGGCTGTATGCGTTGGTGTGAAGCAGAAAGGAATGGTAAAAATAATCTTTACACATACAGAAAACACAAACGGTGTGTGAAGCAGACAGGACAGGACAAACTACCACAACTCTACTACACAAATGTAAGCTCCACTCTGCTAGAAAATGATGAAGTTTCACCTAGGACAGTAATGGCAAACCTTGGCACCCCCAGATGTTTTGGAACTACATTTCCCATGATGCTCATCTACACTGCAGAGTGCATGAGCATCATGGGAAATGTCGTTCCAAAACATCTGGCGTGTCAAGGTTCACCATCACTGACCTAGGATATAAACATAGAATCAAATTTAAAAAAAAAAAAAGTAGCCAAAAACTGCGCCCCCTCGCCATGATCCAGCAAAGTCCTCCATCCTCAGATGCTGGTCTCTGGTGAATGATGGCCAGTCTCCTGATAACACCTGACACCTACAACGAAACGTGTCGGGTGGAGCCCTGTGCTGACGTCATCACGCCGACTGACCAAATAGCGGAGGAGTTTGTTTGCTGTCTCTTGCATGGGAGGAGTACCTTTCTCTCAATACAATAAGGGGATTTAAACGGTTTTACACTATGGAGTATTTGCTACTTGTTTCTTGCCAAAATTTGAACACATGCTGAGTGGAGGTGCTGGTTAAAGCGGTTCCTTGTTGGTGTGCCGTGTGGTTCCTGATCGCAGTGCTGGATTGCGACAAAGATCCTCAGGCATCTAAGAGTGGTACAAGACCTCCTATGTTTTGGGGTCTTCTCTTTTTTAAGAAGCTGATTCTTAGCCATTCTGGAACTCACAAGGGGTACATCATCACGCAGCCTGGGCTTAAAGTATTCCAAGAGAGAACGACATCACCCATCATGATGCGAGTTCTGCTCAGGCCTGGAATAAGGACCACCCACCACCAAGGAAGAAGGACCTGAGGTCTCCAGCCCAAACTGAAGACAGCAGGACAAAAGTGGATATGGTTTTTTTAATTTTCCTTAACCGCTTTACGACCACCCGCTGCAGATGTACTGCAGCAGGCAGCCGCTCCCAGGCGAATCGCTGTACATGTACGGCGCTCGATATCGGGAGGCTAGGGGCCGGCGCTACTCGTCAGCGGGGAAGCGGCTCCGATTGCCGCCTGACACCTGAGATCGCTCCCCGCTGAGAGAGGAGGACGGGCAGCTGTTGTAAACACAGCCGACCATTCTTCTCCCTGAATTGATCATAGAGCACCTGTCTCTATGATAATTTCAGAAGCCACGCCCCCCGACTCTCTCTCTCTCTCTCTCCCATCATGCCTAGTCATGTCTGTGAATGTCAGAGTGTTACAATACCTCGTGGGATGTGTAGTTCCACAACAGCTGGAGGGCCGTAGTTTGAGGATCCCTGCACTAGGGACTAAACTGATTGTTCTCCTACATGCAGCTTGGAAAAAATACATTTAGCATAACTTAAAGCGCTTGCTACCCCTACACTTCATATCCCTGATATGTGCCTGCTGTACCATGTACTTGTATGAAGAAGTCTCCTATTCTCTTTGTATTGCTTCCTTTGTGTAAAATCCCTGGTGTTCCTGCCAGTCCCTCTGTTTTCCTGTTAAAAACTGACAACGCTAAGCAGGAGAGCACAGTGTGGTCAGTTCTCTAGCCTTGCTGGGGACGTAGCCTGCTCTCCAGTCTCCTCCAATGATCAGACTTGCCCTGACACACCCCTGCTACAAAGCCATTCACTGGGAAGCTCAGTGTTCTGGTGCTTCTCCTCCCCCAGCTCTTATGCAGCTGGGAACAGAGGGAATGTGTTAATTTCTTAAAAAAAAAAAAAAAAAAGGTAAAAAAGGTAAAAAAGGTATTTATAATGTATTTTTATTATCTATACAAAAATGTTTTGCCTTTCATTTCTATTTTAAACTGAATGGATTGTTTTACAAGGTGATCTTTAACAATCACTTTAAAGTAGAATTCCAGGATAAACCCAATTACTCTAAAAATGCTCCCCCACCTTCTAACACCTATGCTGACTAATCCATGTAAAAAATACATAACGGTATATACTTCACCTATTTTCAGTCTGCTCCAGTCACGTGATCCAGCTCCCCTGTGTCAGCCAGCAGCAGATGCAGGGGAGAGGATAGGCCATAGGAGCCTATGGGGGGAATCACGTGATCAGACTGCTGCAACAGGCTGAATATAGGTAAGTATATACATTTTTCTTACGCAGGTTAGTCAGTGTAGTCCTGAGGGGGAGGGGACATTTTAAACGACTAGTTCGATTTATCCTGGAATTCTACTATTCGCAATTATGTAATTTTGTAACTACTTTGTAATAAATTATTCTTCATTCAAGTTAAGTTGTCCTGATAAAGGACTGCCACTGCCAACCTACTGACAACAATGCTATTTGCCATGCTGATGGCAGCAGTCCGTCACAGACCTGGAACAAATATGCCAATCAGGAGTACTGACTTCACTGGCTACATGCTTGGTTCTGTGTCAATAACCTAGCCAAGCAGATAGTATTTCAAAAGGTAGTCAACCTACAAAATTTCTACAGTCTGACTTTTTACATCAGTTCTGCAAAAATTAACCTTTTAGCCCCATAGCGGACATACAGTATATACCAGTGATGGCGAACCTTGGCACCCCAGATGTTTTGGAACTACATTTCCCATGATGCTCATGCACTGTGTACTTGATAGCTATAGGCACCTCCACCAGAAAGCAAGGACACCCGATGTGTATACAAGCTTAACGGATGGAGTGGACCCCTTAAATTATAGGGGGTCGGCTTAAGCAGATATAGGACATCAGACACCCGATACCAGGATAAGCACCAACTTCAATGAATCCAAGGGACTTCAAATGACTCCTCCTTTAATAATAATAAACTTGGGAATGGACTCCATGAGGGTGTTTGGGAGGATTATCATCAGGTATGTGCTCCACAGCCTCTCGGGTGAATCAGTCACGATGATGTTTCAGGGAAGTGCGTCTTTTTCTTCTTTTTTATGATTTATGGACTTTTTTTGATTAATTTTGTCTCAATATATATATATATATATATATACCAATCTACAATTTGCACATATATATCCATTTATTGATATATATTTATTTGTGCACATAAGTTTTATGTTTTGCATCAGTGTTTAGTTGAGCGCAATCTTATATTAAGAGCCGGTCCACACTAGCGCGACTTGTCAGCCTGACAAGTCGCGCTCCCTCGCGGTCCATTGACCGCTACAAGAACCGTTCTAATAGGAATGACACAAGTCGCTCCCGACTTAGAAAAAGGGTCCTGTACTACTTCGGGGCGACCTCGGAGCGACTTGCATAGACTTCCATTATGTGAAGTCCCTGCAGGTCGCTCCGAAGTCGTGGTGCATGGGTGTGCACAAGTCGCCCGGGAAGTAGTAAGGAGTCGTGTCGCCTCAGTGTGAACCGGCTCTTAGTAATATATATTTATTTTTCCAATCTTATATTAAGTAATATTTATTTATTTTTCCACATTTCACCTATTCACGTGTTGATTGCAGCTTCTAATTTTAGGAATTCTCCTACACTATTTTTATATTTTCTCATTTTTTATATATTTTTTATTCCTTATTAAATTGGTTTTCACATCTTTTTGCGCAGGTTAGTTGGCTTTATCACCACACATTTCTTCTTACTCTACAGCAGGCATGTCCAACCTGCGGCCCAGAACCTCAGGCAATGCGGCCCACTGCCCCCTGACAATTTTTCTTTTGCTGGGGAGGAAGGAAGTCAGGTCGGGGGCATGGCCACAGCAGCTGCCAACTAACGGTAGGCTGCCTCAGAGGGGGGGGGGGGGGGGGGGAGCATGTGCAATGTTTCTGACTCCTACCACCATGACCACTTTAAATCACTGAAGTGGTCATGGCGGTTAGAGTGTTCCTTTATTATCGCTCAGAAGAAGTAAACCTCTGTATACTGATTCCATTTAATTTGATCATCCTCTAGTTGTGGTAAATTAGTGCGGGGGCGTGGTGGCGCGGGAAGGGTGCAGCGGCATTTTATTACTTATATATCTTAAGTATAGTATATATTTTATATGCGGCCCGAGAAAATTTCTCTACACTCAATGTGGCCCAGAGAAGCCAAAAGGTTGGACACCCATGCTCTACAGTGTAGTTGAGCATCATGGGAAATAGAGTTCCAAAACATCTGGGGTCTCAAGGTTCGCCATCACTGGTATATAAAGTAGCAATCCTGCCAGAGGGAGCAGAAGACACACATCTTATAATCCTGTGTTACTGGCTGCATGATCTGAACATTGATGAGAAGTGTGACTCACTATGCAGAGGATTCACAGCTGGACGGAGCAGTATGAAAGCAGCACAGCTGTAGAGAAACATTCCACATATCATGATGTGGATGGTCTCCTGTGAGCTGGATGAAAGCCGCCCGCTGTCAGGGAGAGCAGCCGCGAGCTCCGGGGTGTGAATGCACAGGACACAGATGCACAATGGGAGGACGCAGGCAATGCACGGCATGCACACCACCACCAGAAAGCACAGATGGAGACCAAAACAGACACCCCCACTGGACACAGCTGTGTCACACAAACCGCTTACCATCAGACTTAGCAGAGGGACCATCTTTAGGCAAATTAAACGAAAACAAAAATAAAGGAGAGGAAACAGTGGGGAGAATTAGTGAGATGTGAGAAATATTTAGGCATTTCCTGATGTTAGTACATGATAATTAACCCCCAATATGCTGAAAGCGAGCCATCAAGAGCATAAAATGTGCAGCATATCCCACAGAGCACACTACATGTGCCCAGCGCCAGCTTCCAGAGCTGCTAATTAGAGGAAGGTGAAGAGATAGAGGGTGTACATGAAAGGATACAGCATGTCCCCTCAGATGCTGCAATTCAGCTGGCATGCATTGTATAAAGCGCACAGCTTCATGGAGGATGCAGCATAATGCTCTCCTCTACTCACCTAGTGATGCATAAGAACCTGGAGGTAAGGCAGCTGCAGAGCTGAATGGTGCAGTCGCAGATGCCGCTTTGGACTTGGAAGTGGCTGCCGCATTTACATCAATGTCACTGCGCGAGCGCTGCAAGGAGCCGGGGGTGGCCGCAGTCTTCGGTGCTGCAGAAACTTTAAAAAAACAAAATGGAATAAAAAGCTGTATACCAACAATGCAAAAACACGTTGTGCATGCTATATCACAATATACAGGACCAAGTATACTGACCTCTGGATGCAGCGCTTCCAGGCGGGCTTCGTTTAGCTGAAAGTGGGCGACTAAAAAGAGTGATAAACACGAATCAAAGATCAGATATCAGCGATATTCATATCACAAAGTGAAAGGGCAATCTGCACACAAGTAGATGAAGGTGTGAATATTATACAGATCTGATACTATCTTGTTACCCAGCCATGTGAAGAGAACCCATGTTTAACCCCCTCCCACCCACCCTATTGTAATATGACAGCCAAGCTGGACCCCAGTTATCCTGGGAGGATGTCATATGATGTCCTCTCCCAGGATGAAGACGCTCCGGCGCAATCTGTCATTGGCTGTGTTTACTGCCGGTACCATGTGATCGCTGTGGCCAATCACAGCAGATCACATGACAACTGTTCAAAATGAATGGCTTTGATTCATGCACTATTGTGATGAGCTCTGGGATTGGACACAGTGATCATATGGTAATTGGTCACAGTGATCACATGGTACAGACAAGGCCAATCACAGCCCATCTGTACATTGTAATAAGCTGTGGCCATTCACAGCGAATCACAATAATTCTGAAATAAATGGTTGCCTATAGCTGTAAAATTCACTTTTATAAGCAATCATAACGTGTACAAAAATCCCCCCGGAAAAAACTGATCACCTTTCCAGAGTAGTAGTGTCCTCCTGGCCGACAGGGGGGCTGTTGGCCAGGAGGAACGCAACTTGCGTACGACTGTCATGTGATTTGCCGTGATTGGTCACAGCAAACACATGGTACTGGCCGTGAGCCAATACACCGATCAGTCACTGGCGGTGTCATTCGACAGATCGCACCCCACCCAGATCAAAAAAAGTCTCGCCCGGCTGTCTTTTTGCTATAGGATAGGCAGGAACTAGTTAAAGTGAACAATAGGCTAATTATAAAGGCCTACTTTACATGGGTTCCTAGACACACACACACACCAGATTTTTGCAGCTAGAATTACTGGAGCATGTAAATAGCAGTGGTCATGTATCTACACACCAAGCTGTTGTCTGCGGTTAAGGGTATCTGAGCCTTAATGCAGTCAGATTCCCGTGTGAAGGAGGCCTATTCTTTCCCTCCTCAACACCATGGCACACAATGTAAGTCGGATGCACTGCACTCACTTTAAGCTCTCCTGTGAACTGGATGAAGAGCGGTCAGATTGGGGGAGGGAGACGATGCTGTCTGAGCTCTTGAGATGCGACTGCAGGGCCTTCTGATAGGACGACTCCAGATTGTTGAACAAATGCTCCGCTTCCCTGCTGAAATGACTGTGGAATCCCCAATAACACCTGAGAGGAACAGAACACGGTGAGATATGATCACATGCACAGGGACTTCCTCAATTATTCAGTAAACTTTACCAAAATCATATAGAAGATGAAAATCTATACAAAGTTTATGCCTCTCTTCACGGTAGGTCATCTTTATTGACCCATTCCTATGTCACACAATGGGAGTGAGATCTTGGATATAGAATTGAGGGGGGGAGGACTAAAGTAAGGCCTGGACAACAATAGCGCAATGCTCAAACAATACTACCACTCTCGAGGCCACTTCTAAAGTGCTCCTGCAGTGGTACTGGGTCCCAGCTAGGCTTATCCTGGCAGCAGTGACAGATGTTTTTGAAAATTGTGGTCAGCATGGGGACATCTTACATATATTGTGGTCTTGCCAAAGTTTGATTGGCTTCTGATCCAGGGTCTTTGGCCTACTGCTGACATTATTTCATGTGATGGTCCGAAAGTATGCCTGGCTGGCTCGCTTACATTGCCCTATACCAGGCCTTTTTGCACCCCAGCAGAAATTGGCCTTGTACCTTTTTATTTCTGCCAAGTGAACCATTGCCCATGCAAGGAAGACTCTGTCTGTTGCTTCCCAGGGGGTGAAAACCAGGATGCCCACTCTGATGGTTAATGATGTCCAGTATATTGAGGGATCCGTGTGCAAAACATTTCAAAAATCTGGGAATCGTGGATAAATTACCCCTTCCCGCTCCTGCTATGGTCTACTCTGAAGTGATATTAAGACCCCGTTCACACTGGGGCGACTTGTCAGGCGACCTGGTCGCCTGACAAGTCGCCGTGGGTCGCCTGCCATAGAGTAGCACAGGACCCGTTCTAATAGGAGCGACACAAGTCGCTCCAACTTAGAAAAAGGGTCCGGAGCTTCTTTGGGGCGACCTGGAGCGACCTGCATTGACTTCAATGATATGAAGTCCATGCCGGCCGCTCCGAACCGCGATTTCACAGGTCGCCCCGGCAAGTCGGGTCGCGCCTGTGTGAACCGGCACTATAGCTTTGTTTTTTCTTTTTAAACAACAAACATGTTATTCTTACCTGGTCTGGGCAGTGTTTTAGCACAGAGCAGCCCCTATCCTTTTCTTTTTGGGGTCCCCTGCCAGTGCTTCTGGCTTCTCCCCCTCAAGCAATGCCCCCAGAGAAAGCTGCTTGCCCTGGGGGCATCGATGCGTGCTCGCTCCCGAGCCAATGCTCTATGCATCCATAAGACACACAGAGCCGTGACTTGGGCCCGCCCCCTGCTCTCTCCTTATTGGCTCACTGGCTGTGACTGACAGCCACCTATTAGTGCCAGTCAGTGCAGCCTATCAGCCATAACTCCAGTATTGTTTTTTTTTCAGCTGGTGGCGTTTAGAGCGGCTCAGACCACTTTCAGAAGCAACGGGAGGGGACATCCCCCCACCTCGCCCTCTCACTGATGTCACTCGGGCTTACCGGTTTCACGGTACTAACTGCACAGCATAAAGCAGATATCCTACAGAATGACCTGGACAAAATAACGGAGTGCGCAAGGACATGGCAAATGAGGTTTAATGTGGAGAAGTGTAAGGTTTTGCCCTTGGGGACTAAAAACATAAAAGTACAATACACTTTAGGAGGGGAACCCTTGGGGGAATCAAAAATGGAGAAAGATCTGGGAGTCTTGGTAGAGGATAGACTAACCATTAGCATGCAATGTCAAGCGGCAGCTGCCAAAGCCAGCAGAATATTAGCATGCATAAAGAAAGCGATGTATTCCAGAGATAAAACTATAATCCTTCCACTTTATAAAACTCTGGTCCGACCACATCTGGAGTATTCTGTCCAGTTCTGGTCGCCAGTCCTCAGGAGGGATGTGTTGGAGCTGGAGAGAGTCCAGAAAAGGGAAACTAAACTAATTAGAGGATTGGAGGACCTTAATTATGAAGAGCGTCTGCAATCGCTTGATTTATTCTCCCTGGAGAAGAGACGCCTGAGGGGGGACATGATAGCAATTTTTAAATATCTCAATGGGGATCTCAGCTTAGAAAAAAAGCTGTTCAGTCGAAGGAATTGCATGAGGACTCGAGGGCATACAATGCGATTAGAGGAGAAGCGTTTTAACCTCAGGCAACGTGGGGGGTTCTTTACTGTTAGGGCTACAAGATTGTGGAATTCTCTACCACAAGAGGTGGTTTCTGCGGGTAGTATGGTGGCTTTCAAAAGACACTTAGACTTACATCTCAAGGATCAGAACATTCAGGGGTATGCGAGATGATTACAGCCACACACGCCTGCACAGGTTGAACTGGATGGACTATTGTCTTTATTCAACCTCACCTACTATGTAACCGGCTCGACCGAGAAACGATCCAACTGTGCCACCGGCTGGTCACAGAGGCCATCAAAGAGTAGATCGGATTTGATCGCCTCTATGGCTTTGGAGGACTGGAGCAACGTCATGACATCACTTCTGGTCTAGAGTGGAAGTAAACAATTTTTTTGCTTTTAAAGGTAAAGAGATTTGGGGTCTTTTTGACTGTGGGTGTGACTCTTTTGGGCTGTCATCCTTATTTCTATTACAAAGGATGTTTACATTCCTTGTAATAGGAATAGTGTGAAATGTGCATAAACTGCGCCAATTCCAATGTATCTCTCGCTGCTCGCACTACAATGGACCTGTCATTGCAATAAACACATAATCAAAGTAGTAATCAAAGAAAGAAATCTCAAAATAGATATCCCATAATAAACTGAACAAAAAAATGTAAAGAAATCTATAGAATAATAAAACGACAAGTGCAGTCCAAGGGAATAAAGCCCGGAGAATAGAAAACATATATCCCAGGGCAGTGAATAATCGCAGAACAGGGTCGTGTCAACTTCTGTGCTCCAATCCTCAACGTGAAAACCTTCCGCCACTTGTAAAATGACTGCTTACCAGAATATATGGACACAGTACCGATACAGGTACTGGGTCAACCATGTTTTGAATGTGTCCAGAAGTGGTACTAGAAGACTCCAAGCGTTTCCACATGTAACAACACGATGAATCCGCTCCACATAGATTGGTGTCAAAAATAGTGCGTTGGACCATAAAGATAGAGAAAGGCTCCACATAGTGTAAAACTGTATCTCCAAAATGTATTAAAAAAAAAGTAGAAAACTTACATCATTCCCAATAAATAAGCGCTTGTAACATCATCCAGTATACAAGATCATAGTGCAAAGGCCTGAATGGTAAGAAAGAAACCCAATGCGTTTCGTCTTCAAAGACATCATCTGGGGTCTCTGAAGACGAAACGCGTTGGGTTTCCTACCATTCAGGCTATTGCACTATGATCTTGTATACTGGATGATGTTACAAGCGCTTGTTTATTGGGAATAATGTAAGTTTTCTACTTTTTAAAATACATTTTGGAGATACAGTTTTACACTATGTGGAGCCTTTCGCTATCTTTATGGTCCAATGCACTAATTTCGACACCAATCTATGTGGAGCGGATTCATCGCGTTATGTGTGGAAACAATAGGAGCTTTCTAGTAACATAGTACCACTCCCGGACACATTCAAAACGTGGTTGACCCAGTACCTGTATGGGTAACTGAGTCCATATATTCTGGTAAGCAGTCATTTTACAAGTGGTGGAAGGTTTTCACATTGAGGATTGGAGCACAGAAGGTGACACGACCCTGTTCTGTGATTATTCACTGCACTGGGATATACGTTTTCTATTCTGCGGACTTTATTCCCTTGGATTGCACTATTTTATTATTATCATTCTTCTCTATATTTCTACACATTTTTTGTTCAGTTTATTATGGGATATCTATTTTGCAATTTGGTTTAGCGCTGCACTTTCTTTGATTACTTGTAATAGAAATAAAAGTTATGAAAAGAGAAAATTAAAGGGACAGTGTAAAAAAAGAAAACAACATTTTAAAGTGCCCCCATCCCTCCGTGCTCACTCGCAGAAGCAAACGCAAACGCAAGTCGGGCACACATATGTAAATGGTGTTCGCACCACACGTGAGGTACCAATGCGAATGTTCTAACTCTAAACTGGTAACTTGTTAATGTTAACGTGTCACCTACGGAGATTTTTAAGCATCATAGTTTGTCACCATTCCACAAGCGCGTGCAATTTAAAAGTATTGCATGTTATTAATCTATTTACTTGGCGTAACATCATCTTTTATATCTTACCAAAAAATTGGGTTATTTGTGTTTTTCTGCATTATAATGCATGAGAGAGTGTATTTTCCAAAAAAGTTGTGTTTGAAAAACCGCTGCACAAACACCGTGTGACATTAAACATTGCAACCATTGCCATTTTATTTTCTAGGGTCTCTGCTAAAATAATTGGGGGTTCTAAGTAATTTTCTAGCAAAAAATAGTGTTTTTTTTTTTTTTACATGTAAACAAAAAATGCCAGAAAAGGCAAGTTTAAATACACCAGGCTGCAAAATGTATGGAAATCTGGGGTCCATGGTGGAATCAATGGTATCCGACTCCTCTTTCTGGTTCTTCAGAGATCCAACCATCACCCTCTGTAAGGATTTTTTTTTTTTTTTGGTGGGAGGTTCCCAAGATTGAGGAGGAGGTGAGGAATTGCTCCGGTGTGTGTGTGTGTGTGTGTGTGAATGAGTCCCTAATTGTTAGAACCGTACAACAGTTTCCCTTTGCGGCAAAATTATATAACCGCGCTAGTGACTAGAAACAGCTGCAACTTCAAGTGAGATAACACAAATAAATAACGGTACAAGTCGCGCTAAAAATGGATTTTTGTAAAATCTTACCGTAAAATCCTTTTCTCTTAGCTCATTGACAGACGTAGTCCTCGGTGATACAGCACCTTCGGGTTATGTTGCGTCCACAGGAGCAGGACTAGACAGGAAATTAAAAAGCTCTGGCCACACCCTAGGGGCAGTCCCAGAGGGTATATCCTCTCTCTCTCTGCCTCAGCAAATCAGTTATGTCAAAGAGCAGTCTTTAGAGATTTTAACCCAACCCAACTCAAAAAACAGAGGGGCGGGGACTACGTCTGTCAATGAGCTAAGAGAAAAGGATTTTACGGTAAGATTTTACAAAAATCCATTTTTCTCTATCGCTCATTGACAGACGTAGTCCTCGGTGATACAGCACCTTCGGGACGTCCCAGAGCAGTATCACAAATGAGGGGTGGGAAAATGAAAATCAAATCCCAATCTAGAAGGCCCAACCGGTGCCAACTAGAAGTTTACAATGCTCATCCTTAATGATGAGACTCAACAAAAAAGAGAATTTTTTTTTTTTTTTTTAAACAGAAAAAAACCCTCGAGGTAGACCACCGGTCTCCTCAAATTGCGGCCTGCAAAACCTTGCGGCCAAATGAGGCATCCGCCGATGCCGTTACATCAATTTTATAGAATTTTTTAAAGGTATGTACCGACGACCAGGTGGCCGCCTTACATACCTGGACCACTGACGCCTGATGGCGAAAGGCCCAGGAAGTACTGAGCGCTCGAGTGGAGTGCGCCCTAACAGGGAACGGAGGACTCTGACCCTTAATAGAATAAGCCTGTACCACCGTCTGTCTAATCCATTTGGCAATGGTCGCGGCAGATGCAGGCAAACCCTTTCTGGGGCCATCCGTGATCACAAAAAGTGAATCCGTCTTACGGAATGATTCTGTAGCTTTCAGGTATACCCTGATTGCCCGAACCACATCTAAGGAATGCAACGCATGTTCCCGATGATGCTTGGGCTGAGGACACAAGGAAGGTAGTACAATATCTTCATTCAGATGAAAATCTGAAACCACCTTAGGAAGAAAAGATGGCTTAGGATGAAGTACTACCTTATCCCTATGAATCACTAGGTATGGGGACTGGCATGATAATGCAGCCAGTTCTGACACCCTGCGAGCAGAAGTGATAGCCACCAAGAAGGCCACCTTCTGGGATAAAGTAAGCAAGGGAATCTCCCTGATGTTTTCAAAGGGAGGTTTCTGTAGAACCGACAAAACCAAATTAAGATCCCAGGGCGGTAAGGGCGCGCGGACTGGTGGAGCCAGGTGCCGCACCCCCTGGATGAAATTCCGCACCAAGGACTTGGTAGCTAAAGGTTTCTGAAAAAAGATTGCTAATGCTGAAACTTGACCCTTGATGGTGCTCAAGGCTAGTTTCTGCTCAACCCCTTGTTGCAAAAAAATGGATTTTTGTAAGATCTTACCGTAAAATCCTTTTCTCTTAAGCTCATTGACAGACGTAGTCTTCTTGATTCTCAAGAGCTGGGTTATGTTGTCTCCGCAGGAGTAGGACTAGGCAGAAAGACAAAACGTTCTGGCTCCACCCTAGGGGCAGTCCCCGAGGGCATATCCTCCCTCTCTCTGCTACAGGGAATCAGTTCTGTTTTAAAGCAGTACAGAGAATTTAACCCAACCCAACTCAATGATAGAGGGGCGGGTACTACGTCTGTCAATGAGCTTAAGAGAAAAGGATTTTACGGTAAGATCTTACAAAAATCCATTTTTCTCTATCGCTCATTGACAGACGTAGTCTTCTTGATTCTCAAGAGTAGTGTTGAGCGAACACGGACTGTATTATTCGTGTTCGTACCGAATAATTGGATTTTTTGTACCCGAACACGGACACGGACACTTTACTGTATGTTCGGGTAAAAATCCGTGTTCGGTCGTTTTATTTCCGGGTTTTGCATGCTTTGGCGCTCTTTTCATGGCGGGCTTTCAACAGCCAATCAACAATCGTTTAACTGGTGTGCCTTAAGCCATCCCAGCCATGCCTGCAAATGTCTCAGTAGCTGTGATTGGCCGTCTGAAGCATGTGACCAAGTCTTTATAAGTTCGAGGCAGCCGCAGCGGCGTCATTATGCTGCTTAGATTCAGGGACAGAGCACACATCAACGTGCTGGCTGCTGATTAGGGAAAGATAGGCAGGAAAAAACCATTTGTGTCCGGATAGAATTGAGGGACAGGTCGGAGTGTTTAGGCAGGGCGAGTTGTAGGCATTTTAGGGATAGAGTCTGCTGAATTATAGGGTCAGTGTCTTCTACAAACTACAATCGATATTGCTGTGTGGGGGGTGGGGTGAATCTGCACTCAATCCTGATCTACGATCTCTTCTCAATCCTGTTAGGGACAGAGTCTGCTGAATTTTAGGGAAACTGTGTTCTACAAACTACAATCGATATTGCTGTGTGGTGTGGGATTGGAGATAGGCAGGTGTCAGTGATCCACATCCATTTTTCTGTGTGTGAGCTGCAGTGAACACAATCTTTTTGGGCTGCAGTGAACACAATCTTTTTGGGCTGCAGTGAACACAATCTTTTTGGGCTGCAGTGAACACAATCTTTTTGGGCTGCAGTGAACACAATCTTTTTGGGGTGCAGTGAACAAAATCTTTTTGGGGTGCAGTGAACACAATCCTTTTTGGTGTGCAGTGAACACAATCTTTGTGGGGTGCAGTGAACAAAATCCTTTGTGGGGTGCAGTGAACACAATCTTTTTGGGGTGCAGTGAACAAAATCCTTTTTGGGGTGCAGTGAACAACATCCTTTTTGGGGTGCAGTGAACACAATCTTTTTGGGGTGCAGTGAACAAAATCCTTTGTGGGGTGCAGTGAACACAATCTTTTTGGGGTGGAGTGAACAACATCCTTTTTGGGGTGCAGTGAACAAAATCCTTTTTGGGGTGCAGTGAACAAAATCATTTTTGGGGTGCAGTGAACACAATCTTTTTGGGGTGCAGTGAACACAATCTTTGTGGGGTGCAGTGAACACAATCTTTTTGGGGTGCAGTGAACAACATCCTTTTTGGGGTGCAGTGAACAACATCCTTTTTGGGGTGCAGTGAACACAATCTTTTTGGGGTGCAGTGAACACAATCTTTGTGGGGTACAGTGAACAGAATCTTTGTGGGGTGCAGTGAACACAATCTTTGGGGGGTACAGTGAACACAATCTTTGTGAGGTGCAGTGAACACAATCTTTGTGGGGTGCAGTGAACACAATCATTGTGGGGTGCAGTGAACTCAATCTTTGTGGGGTACAGTGAACACAATCTCATACTTCTGAAGGTTTGAGGGTGCTGCCTGTTCCATACTCCCCCTACTCCTCATCTAGCCTTTTAGGGGTACAAACAATAGTAATTGGGGCCTAGTGTGGTTGTGTACGTGTGATATACATACACTTTTTTGGGATCATATTTTCTATTCCGCTATTTAATCAAAAACCTTTGGGGATCAGTTAAATTGGGGGATAGTCTGTGTTGGTACGTGTGAGAGAGATCCACCTTTCCAAGTTGTTGGGGTTCATCTCATACTTCTGAAGGTTTGAGGGTGCTGCCTGTTCCATACTCCCCCTACTCCTAGCCTTTTAGGGGTACAAACAATAGTAATTGGGGCCTAGTGTGGTTGTGTACGTGTGATATACATACACTTTTTTGGGATCATATTTTCTATTCCGCTATTTAATCAAAAACCTTTGGGGATCAGTTAAATTGGGGGATAGTCTGTGTTGGTACGTGTGAGAGAGATCCACCTTTCCAAGTTGTTGGGGTTCATCTCATACTTCTGAAGGTTTGAGGGTGCTGCCTGTTCCATACTCCCCCTACTCCTAGCCTTTTAGGGGTACAAACAATAGTAATTGGGGCCTAGTGTGGTTGTGTACGTGTGATATACATACACTTTTTTGGGATCATATTTTCTATTCCGCTATTTAATCAAAAACCTTTGGGGATCAGTTAAATTGGGGGATAGTCTGTGTTGGTACGTGTGAGAGAGATCCACCTTTCCAAGTTGTTGGGGTTCATCTCATACTTCTGAAGGTTTGAGGGTGCTGCCTGTTCCATACTCCCCCTACTCCTCATCTAGCCTTTTAGGGGTACAAACAATAGTAATTGGGGCCTAGTGTGGTTGTGTACGTGTGATATACATACACTTTTTTGGGATCATATTTTCTATTCCGCTATTTAATCAAAAACCTTTGGGGATCAGTTAAATTGGGGGATAGTCTGTGTTGGTACGTGTGAGAGAGATCCACCTTTCCAAGTTGTTGGGGTTCATCTCATACTTCTGAAGGTTTGAGGGTGCTGCCTGTTCCATACTCCCCCTACTCCTCATCTAGCCTTTTAGGGGTACAAACAATAGTAATTGGGGCCCAGTGTGGTTGTGTACGTGTGATATACATACACTTTTTTGGGATCATATTTTCTATTCCGCTATTTAATCAAAAACCTTTGGGGATCAGTTAAATTGGGGGATAGTCTGTGTCGGTACGTGTGAGAGAGATCCACCTTTCCAAGTTGTTGGGGTTCATCTCATACTTCTGAAGGTTTGAGGGTGCTGCCTGTTCCATACCCCCCCTACTCCTCATCTAGCCTTTTAGGGGTACAAACAATAGTAATTGGGGCCTAGTGTGGTTGTGTACGTGCGAGATACATACACTTTTTTTGATCATATTTCCTATTCCGCTATTCAATAAAAACCTTTGAGGATCAATTGAATTGCGGGATAGTCTGTGTCGGTACGTGTGAGAGAGATCCACCTTTCCAAGTTGTTGGGGTTCATCTCATACTTCTGAAGGTTTGAGGGTGCTGCCTGTTCCATACCCCCCCTACTCCTCATCTAGCCTTTTAGGGGTACAAACAATAGTAATTGGGGCCTAGTGTGGTTGTGTACGTGCGAGATACATACACTTTTTTTGATCATATTTCCTATTCCGCTATTCAATAAAAACCTTTGAGGATCAATTGAATTGCGGGATAGTCTGTGTCGGTACGTGTGAGAGAGATCCACCTTTCCAAGTTGTTGGGGTTCATCTCATACTTCTGAAGGTTTGAGGGTGCTGCCTGTTCCATACTCCCCCTACTCCTCATCTAGCCTTTTAGGGGTACAAACAATAGTAATTGGGGCCCAGTGTGGTTGTGTACGTGTGATATACATACACTTTTTTGGGATCATATTTTCTATTCCGCTATTTAATTTAACTGGGCCTCCATGCGAGACCTGTGTGCCTTGTTGCGCTGTTTTGAGTACTCCACCAACATGGCCAGTGGCAATGACGCCGTTCTCAGCTTAACTATCCCACTTCTATGCCTCCTTGAAAAAACAATTCGGGCGATGATGGAAGAGGATGTGGCACAGGATGAGGAGGAGGAGGAGGATGAAGAGGTAACATTTCCAAGGCTTTCAGGGCAGTCATTCGCAAGGGGCTCCGAGGGTGGGTTCCTGCACACGCAAACGCCAGGGACGCAATTGTCCAGCAGGGGCACAGTTCTGGAGGATGAGGAGGATGAGGAGGAGGAGGAGCTGGAGGAGGAGATGGAACCATGTTCACAGCAGGGTGGCACCCAGGCCAGCTCATGGCCATCACTGGTGCGTGGCTGGGGGGATACAGAGGACACGGACGATACACCTCCCACAGAGGACAGCCTTTCGTTGCCTCTGGGCAGCCTGGCACACATGAGCGATTACATGCTGCAGTGTCTCCACAACGACCGCCGAGTTGCCCACATTCTAACTTGTGCTGATTACTGGGTGGCCACGCTGCTGGATCCCCGTTACAAGGACAACGTACCGTCCTTAATTCACTCACTGGAGCGCGATCGCAAGATGCGCGAGTACAAGCGCACGCTGGTAGACGCCATGCTGCTGGCATTCCCATCTGACAGCGGGGCCACAGTGGAAGCACAAGGCAGAGGAGGAGGAGGAGGAGGTCGCCAACGCAACCAGGGCACCGCCAGCACCTCAGAAGGCAGGGTTAGCATGGCCGAAATGTGGAAAAGCTTTGTCAGCACGCCACAACAAACAGCAGCACCAGCAGCTCAGATGGAACGTCTTAGCAGGAGGCAGCATTTTACCAACATGGTGGAGCAGTATGTGTGCACACGCCTACATGTAGTGAATGACGGGTCTGCCCCCTTCAACTTCTGGGTCTCCAAATTGGGCACATGGCTTGAGCTTGCCCTTTACGCCTTGGAGGTGCTGGCGTGCCCTGCAGCCAGTGTATTATCTGAACGGGTATTTAGCACGGCTGGGGGCGTTATAACAGACAAGCGCAGCCGCCTGTCCAGAGACAATGTGGACAAGCTCACGTTCATTAAAATGAACCAGGCATGGATCCCACGGGACTTTTCCGTACCTTATGCAGAATAGCAATGGATACCGACCTTACCCACCCATTGTTCCATTTTTGCTCTTTCTCACTCTTTTGGGGTGTACCCTCATTTAAAATTTTTGAAAAGAAGCAGTGTTGGCTACCTCGTCCTCCTCCTCAGGGCCAGATTAATGTAGGGGCTATTGGAGCTGCAGCTCCAGGCCCCTACCTTTTATATAGGCCCCGGGTTGGCCATATTCACTGTTACCGCTCTTCTGTCACTTGTAAACACAGAAGTCTGGCTTCTATGCTCGCTTCCCCAGGCAGCACCCTCAGAACCTCCCCACACAGCGTGAAGGCCGGACAAGGAGGGACAGTTGGCGATGCATGGATGTGTTTATGGGCTTCAGAGACAGCATCCCATGTTGAATTAGGCATGCATGGCTGCACCCTTCCTCCTCTGGGTGCATGGCAAGGCACGGCCCTTAAGGCCCTTCAAAATCCTCAGCACCAAGCCCATGATGCTGTTAATCCGGCCCTGGTCCTCCTCCACCGCCGCTTCCACCTACACCGCCCATAGGTGTGCGCAGCCTATTGCATTAAGGTGTGCACCCCAAAGTTGAAATACACATGCATGTGTTTGCCAGCAGGTAGAGTAATGTATCGGGGCCATGTACCTGTAGGCAAGGAGAAATAGAGCAGAGCAGGTCCCAGGGAGATCTTTCCCATCTCCTCACTGGCAATGCTATGTGCCCTAGGTGATTAGGGTGTGCCCAGGCACACCCAGCACACCCTGTGCGCACGCCTATGTCACCGCCACATCCACCACCACCTCAACCTCCCTCCTACTCCATATGGGCCTCGTCCTTCAGAGATGAAGAAGAACATTGTTTTATTTTTCTGTTTTTTTTTTTGTTGTTTTAAGTTATTTCCCTATCCACATTTGTTTGCAGAGCACTTGCCATGCTCTTAATTACGTTTTGCTGCCATTTGCAGCACTCTAGCCCTTTCCTTTGGTGTTTTAGAGCCATTTTAGTGCCTTAAAGTTCGGGTCCCCATTGACTTCAATGGGGTTCGGTGTCCGGGAAAAGTTCGGTAAAAGTCCGGGACACGGACCCGGACTTTTTTTTAAAGTTCGGCCGAACCCGTCGAACACGGACATCTAGGTGTTCGCTCAACCCTACTCAAGAGCTGGGACATCCAGAAGCAGTGCCACAAAATGAGGGGTGGGATTGACAGAATCAAAATCCAATCTAGAAGGCCCAACCAGAGCCAACAGGAAGTATCAAAGGACTCATCGAGTAAACCGATGAGACCTACCCCACAAATCCTCGAGGTAGACCAACAGTCTCCTCAAACAGTGGCCTGCAGGAACCTTGCAGCCAGAAGAGGCATCTGACGATGCCATCACATAAACCTTATACAATATTGTAAAGGTATGAACCGACTACTAAACAGTCGCCTTGAAAAACCTGAACCACTGACGCCTGATGGCGGAAGGTCCAGGAAACTCTAAGCGCCCGAGTAGAATGCGCCTTAACAGGGAACGGGGGATCCCGACCCTTAGATAAAATAAGCCTATACCACCGTCTGTCTGATCCATCTAAAGATGGTCGCAGCAGAACAGGCAACCCCTTCTTAGGGCCATCCGTGATCACAAACAGTGAATCCGTCTTACAAATTGAATCCGTAGTATTCAAGTATATCCTGATCGCCCGAACTACATCCAAGGAATGCCATGCAAATTCTCGAGGATGATTGGGCTAAGGACATAGGAAGGACAATACACTGTCCTTAATCAATGAAACTTTGAAACCACCTTAGAAGGAAGGATGGATTCGGATGAAGAACAACCTTATCCCTATGAACCGCCAGATCTGGGGAACAACAGGATAATGCAGCCAGTTCTGACACCCTGCGTGCAGAAGTGATAGCCACCAAGAAGACCACCTTCTGGGATAAAGTAAGCAAGGGAATCTCCCTGATATTTTCAAAGGGAGGTGTCTGAAGAACCGACAGCACCAAATTAAGATCCCAGGATGGTAACGGCGCGTGCACTGGCAGAGCCAGGTGTCGCACCCCCTGGATGAAATTCCGCACCAAGGAATGAGTAGACAAAAGCTTCTGAAAGAAGATAGCAAATGCTGAAACCAGACCCTTGATAACACTCAAGGCCAGCTTCTGCTCAACTCCCTGTTGCAGAAAGCCAATATTCGGACTACCGAATAAAGATGTAGATGGAACCCAAGGGATTCACATCACACAACATAAGACTTCCATGTACGATGATAATCTTTCTAGAAGTCGCTTTCCTTGTTTTAACTAGAGTAGGAATAACTGAAGCTGACAATCCCTTGTCCTTCAGCACCTGGGTCTCAATAACCAGGCCGTTAAAAACCAGCGATCGTAAAGCAGGATGGAAGATCGGTCCCTGAGACAGTAGATCCTTCCTGAGAGGAAGTCTCCACGGGACGTCCGCCATCAGTCTGACCAAGTCGGCGTAACAAGCTCGACGAGGCCAATCCGGAGCTGCCAGGATTACTGGAATTCCTTCCTCCTCTATCCTGCGAAGAAGTCTTGGCAGTAACCCAAGAGGAGGGAAGGCATACATTAGCTGGTATTGCCCCCACGGGGCGATCAGTGCGTCTGCGGTTTCTGCTAGAGGATCGCGGGAGCGAGCCACGAATCTCTGAACTTTCCTGTTGAATCGAGATGCCAACAGATCCATATCCGGGGTGCCCCATCGTAGGCACAACTGGTGGAAAACGTCTGGATGGAGGGACCATTCCCCCTGATCCAGAGTCTGACGGCTGAGATAATCTGCCTGCCAATTTTCCACCCCCGGAATGAACACCGCAGAGATTGCTGGAACAAATCGTTCCGCCCAGCGAAGAATGCAAGCCACTTCTTTGGCCGCTCGGACACTCTTGGTGCCCCCCTGGTGATTGACATAAGCCACGACCGTGGCGTTGTCCGACTGGATCCGAGCCGGGCTGCCCTGGAGCTGCTCGGTCCAGTGAATCAGACAAAGTCTGATCGCTCTCAGTTCCAATACATTTATCGGTAACCTGGATTCTTCCGGGGACCAAAGTCCCTGGACAGATAACTGACCGAGAATTCCTCCCCATCCGGATAGACTGGCATCCGTGGTCACTGTCGTCCAATATATTGGCAGAAATGACTTTCCCTGGCTGAGCATCGGAGACCGAAGCCACCAGACCAGAGACTCTCTGGTCTGTTTGCTCAATCGGATCTGATTGTCCAGGGATTCCGGATTCCGATTCCATCTGAGAGGAATCTCTTGCTGAAGAATTCGGGTATGGGACTGGGCAAATGGGACTGCTTCGAAGGAAGCCACCATCAACCCCAGACCCCTCATGCAAGTCCGAAGGGAAGACCAGCTGTTGGTGGACTGCTGATTGAATCTTTCGGAGTTTCCCTACCGGAAGAAAAACTCTTGTCCTGACTGTGTCTAGAATTAGACCCAGATATTCGAGCCTCTGGGTGGGAACCAGAAATGACTTTTGCTGGTTCACCAGCCACCCGAATTCCTGTAAAGAAATCATAGTAATTTCTACGTCTTGTAGCAAGGTCTGAGGAGACTCTGCATGAAGCAGAAGATAGTCTAGGTAACCTAGAATCGATATGCCTCTTTGGCGCAGAAGTGCCAACATTGGGGCCAACACCTTCGTGAAGACCCGCTGAGCCGTGGCGAGACCGAAAGGTAACGCCACAAACTGATAGTGGTTCTCTTCTACGGAAAAACGTAGAAACCGCTGATGTCCTGCGAAAATGGGAATGTGAAGATATGCGTCCTAGATGTCTATGGACGCTAGGACATCCCCTGGATGCAGAAAGGCTGCTACTGTGCGAATGGACTCCATTCTGAATCTTCTTATGAAGACAAAAGAATTGAGTGCCCTTAAGTCCAGAATTGGACGCACTTTGCCCTCTTATTGTAAATAGGTTTGAATAAAACCCTTGAAACCGTTCTGTCCAAGGAACGTGGACTACCACTCCTTGTTGTAGTAAATCTGTGACTGCTCTCCGCAGATCTTCTAAACGATCTGAGGATAGTCGGATATTGGAAGGGAAGAATCGCGCCGGTGGGAGAGATCGAAACTCGATCTTGTACCCTGACCTTATGACTTCGCAGACCCATTTGTCCGGGATTCTGGAAAGCCATGGATCCGGGACCCGGCGAAGACGTCCCCCCACCCCAGTTATGGGTGGGGGCGCACCTTCAGGCTTTGGACGGTTTATCTTCAGGTCTGGAGGGTGCGGGCTTTTGCTTGCCCGACCAACGACCCCTGACGCCTCCTGCAGGAGCTTTGGAGGACTTAGTTTTTTCACCCGCGGGACGAAAAAACCTCTTGTGAGCAGAAAAAGAAGGCCCTCGTCTTTGACGAGTTCCTCTACCTTTAAAATTTTGCGGTAAAAAGGTTCTCTTTCCACCCGTGAGATCCTTAATGATCTCATCTAAGTTGGCTCCAAATAGACGCTCTCCTAAAAAGGGGATATTAGCCAATGCTTTTTTGGAACCTTGGTCGGCTAACCAACCTTTTAGCCACAGTGTACGCCTGAGAACCACTGCTGAGACTGATGCTCGCGCCAATAATGGAGTGGCGTCTAACGCCGCATCACACACAAACTGTAACCCCTGTATCATTTGTTCCAACAAATCTGATACCGCCTGAGGGACCTCTTGTAAGTCCCGGCGTAACCACTAGGTCCATTCAGTTACAGCCTGCGAAAACAGACCAATAGCTATTATAGGTCTGAAAGCTGATCCAATCAAGGCAAACATGGTGCGAGACATAGCTTCTATTTTGCGATCCACTGGATCTTTAAAGACGGAGCGTCTTCTAAAGGAATAACCGTGGCTTTATTCAATCTAGCAATTGGTGAATCCACCACAGGTGGTTCTGTCCATTTCTTAATGAGGGTTTCCTCAAACGGATAACGCCTGTTAATGCGTTTAGAAATAGTAGAAATGCGTTTTGGCAGACTCCATTCTTCTTTGATTGGATTGCCAAAACATTTGGGCAATGGAAAAACCTTCGCCACTAGATGCGTTTTTAGACCCAAAAGGAATCTCAGTTTCAGCTATTTCTGACGGAATACCCTGTAATCTTAAGGTCTCTTGAACAGATATCATGAGTGCGTTTACCAACGCTTCCTCTCTGGCTATGGCTGATGCCGAAACATCCTCCTCACTGTCTGAAAAGACAGTACACGAGACACCAATACCAGATGAAGTACCTGCAACTGCAGAAATAGGCTCAGAGTCTGAATCCGAGGTTTCAGATAATAAGGGGTTAGGCGGGGGTCGCTTACTTGCGCCCTGTCCCTGACAAGCCACTTCCACCCGGGACACAAGCTACCATAATAGCGGACAATGATTTAATCGTCAGTGGGGTGCTGGAGGATCCTGCAGACCCCTCGAGGGGATCCGGAGGAGATACATGAGTGGCAGGGTCCATGATAATTCAGGACACCTTTGCCAGAAAACACAAAAAAAACTTTTTTTTTTTTTTTTAAATAAAAAATACCTCTTTTTTTTTTTTTTTATGTGTCTCCCCCTAGCGCAATAGCGCCCCTCAGAGTACCTGCTTCTCGATCCCACAGAGAGAGAGAGGGACCCCCAAGGCTCACCAACCGATGCAGTGAAGTTTCCAACCAACTGCAGTCAGCGTCTGTCTTTACAGACTGGAAGGAGCTGTTGCTTTTTCCCGGGTAGAAGGACGTGGCTCCGCCCCCTGTGTACGCCTTCCGGCGTTTCCCAGCTCTCCACGAGGTAGCTGGGCTCACAAAACATGGCCGCCCCCATAGAAGAGACATAAGACTCCAAAAACATGGCGGCCGGCGTGACCTGAGGACATACATGCATTCGGTCTACGGCAAAATGGCGGCGGACCGCCGAAATCGTTTTCCCAGCACATCCACCTGCATCTCTGCTAAGAGGCGATATATGGATCTACAGATGATACACTACACATAAGGTAGGATTATACCTCCTATGTCTGCTGTAATGTTACAGTCTGCTGGGTAGAGTGTTAGCTCTTAAACCAAGTCCACTTCCCACAAACACATGCTGTATTACAAGGGGGACTTGTAAGTATCAGATATATACTGACCATATATGGAGGGGCCCATAATACATACTGCCTCATAACGAGGAAAAAAGGGAACGTTTACTCACCATACCGAACCGACAGGCACCCTCTCTTCACAATACCCTCTCCACCGGGGTGGGGGTTTGTGGACGCCTCGACTCTCTGGTACCTGGCGTCCAAGCGAGACTTTTAACTCGCAAAGTCAGTCCCTTCACTGGGACTCCGTCGCGGCCGACTCATCGCGGAGCTCTGGTCTGCACGCGCTCGTAGGCAGAAACCGGGGTGACCACTGGATCTCAACATCCAGCCCGTCACCCGGCCCCGCATACTTACTTGAATATGTCGCGGCCGACCAAGCGCAATGCCATGGTCTGCGCGCGCTCGTAGGCCGGCTGGGGTGACCACAAGTGTCGCCCAGTCCGGCATTTTTGCTTGAAGATCTCACAGGAAAAAAACACTGGAGAAAACTACCTAAAAAATGTCTTTTTCTTAAAGAAAAAAAGTCTTGCCAGGACCAAAAGATCCCAGCAAGGAACTTAGGTCCTTACTCCTGACTAGACAGAAAAAAACTGATTCCCTGTAGCAGAGAGAGGGAGGATATGCCCTCGGGGACTGCCCCTAGGGTGGAGCCAGAACGTTTTGTCTTTCTGCCTAGTCCTACTCCTGCGGAGACAACATAACCCAGCTCTTGAGAATCAAGAAGACTACGTCTGTCAATGAGCGATAGAGAAAAGCCAATATTCGAGTCACCGAATAGGTACGTGGAGGAAATCCTAAAGATTCGCACCATGCAATATAAGTCTTCCATGTGTGATAATAGACCTTGCTGGAAGTCGCTTTCCTTGCTTTAATAAGGGTAGGAATGACTGAAGTAGACAAACCTCTGTCCTTCAGTACTTGGGTCTCAATGGCCAGGCCATTAAAACCAGCGACTGTAAAGCACGATGGTAAATTGGTCCTTGAGACCACAGACACTCCCTGAGACGAAGTTCCCACGGAACGTCTGCGACTAGCATGTCCAAGTCGGCCAGCCCGGCTTGACGAGGCCAGCCTAGAATTTCTAGGACCACTGGCGCTGATTGGATCTGAACCAGGCGTCCCTAGAGGTATCTGGCCCCGACCATCCGAGAAAGTCTGGTCGTTTTCTGTTCCCACACATTTATCAGATACCTGATTGTTATCAGGAAGGGTGATCTTTTCTGGTTGAACTTCAGGGACCGAAGTCACCCGACTAGAGGCTTCTTGGCCTGTCTGGTCAACCAGATCCGATTCCTGTGAGGCATAGGGACTAATCTTAGGAAAAGGTAAAGAAAAAGATCTATTCAGGGAACGGTAACTACCGCTTCCTGTAGTACTTAAATGTTGGAAGGGAAGAATCGCACCGGTAGTAGTGGTTGATGCTCGATCTAATGTCCTGAATACCGGTGAAAACGTCCCCCCACCCTGAAACCGGGTGGGGGCGCACCTTCAGGCTGTGTACTCCTTTGCTTCGGGTTTGGCTGGGTTGGTTCTCTGTTTGTCCGACCAGCCCTTCTTGAACCCTCCTGGAGGAGTCTTGCCTTTCCCGCTTGTTCCAGCTGGGCGCCCTTTATGGGCGGTAAAGAAAGGTCCTCGCTTGTTGCGAGGTCCCTTGGCTTTAGCAGCCTGTGGCAAAAAAGTGCTCTTGCCCCCAGTGGCATCCTTAATGATTTCATCTAGGTTGGCCCCAAATAGACGATTCCCCTGAAAGGGGAGATTTGTCAAGGTCTTTTTGGAACCTAGGTCAGCTGACCAGCATTTTAACCACAGCACACGTCTGAGGATGACCGCTGACATAGATGCATGCCCTAATAAGGGAGTAGTGTCCAAGGCTGCGTCACAGATAAACTGTAGCCCTTGTATAATCTGTTCCATCAAATCAGATGTCTCCTGGGGAATATCTTTTCCCCTAAGATCTTGGCGTACCATTCTCGCCCATTCCGTAAGAGTCTGGGAAACTAGACCAATAACAATTACTGGTCTAAATGCTGACCCTATCAGAGAGAAGATGGTGCGGGACTCTGCTTCCATCTTTCGATCCACCGGATCCTTAAAGGACGAAGTGTCCTCCACTGGGATAACCGTGGCTTTATTCAGCCTGGAAATAGTTGGATCCACCACTGGTGGTACCGTCCATTTCTTAATGATGGATTCCTCAAACGGATAGCGTCTAGCAATACGCTTGGAAATAGTAAAGGTACGTTTAGAATGCTCCCATTCTCCTTTAATCTTATTACCAAAACACTTGGGTACAGGAAAAACCTTCACCGTTTTGATGGGCTTGTTAGTACCAAAAGGAATCTCTGTTTCAGTTGCCTCTGCCGGTAAAACCTCAAGTTTTAAGGTTTCCTGCACTGCCACAACTAGTGCGTCCACCAATGCTTCTTCCTGAATTATAGCGGGAGAAGAAACGTCCTCCTCACTGTCTGAGGGAGCTTTACCTGAGGTAACAGCCCTTGCAGAGGGACCTGCAACTGCAGTGACCATCTCTGAATCTGAGTCAGAGGTGTCAGATAGTATAGGGGTAGGCGGGGGTCGCTTCCTTGACCCCCGTCCCTGACAGGCCGCCTCCACCCGAGCCACCATAGACTCCAAAATTGCTGTAAATGCCTCTACACTCTGTGCACCGGCGGGTCCCGTGGCCCCCTCGAGGGAAACAGGTGGGGGAATATGTGTGGCAGGGTCCATGATAATTCCAGTCACTTCCTGGATAATATAATTCAAAAATAAAAAACTTTTTTTTTTTTTCCAGACCCCCAGCGCCACAAAAAGCCCCTTAGTGTTACCTGCTAGGGATCCCTATCGATCGAGAGAGAGAGAGATAGACCCCCAGGCTCACCACTTGATGCTCAGAGTTTAACTGCAACAGGTTACAGCGCTGTCTTGACAAACAGGAAGTCTTTTGGCTGGCTGCCCAGGAAGAAAGGAGGCGGCTCCGCCCCTCTGCACGCCTTCCGGCGCCTCCCCTAGCTCCACGAGGTGTTTGGATCACCTCAAACATGGCCGCCCCCATGCTGGAGACACGAGGCTACGCCAAAATGGCGGCTCGTGCGATCCAGCAAAAAAAATGGCGGCGGCCTGTACTGAATAGCGGTGTGCTGCAGGGCACACAACACTCTCTCTGCATGGGGATTTGGCGTGGTTGGAGGTACCGGCCCTGGCGGACCGCATGGCCGTTCGGGAGGCCTGCTTATAGCTGGAGATCTGATTTAGGAAGGCAGTCTACATGTCCGTGGCTTCTGACTGGTAGGTACCTTATTCTTATCACAGTAAGATTCCCAGAATGCTACTGATTACAATCTTTTAAACATGTATACAATTAGATTGTTAGCTCCCAAACCAAGCCTCCTGGCTTTTTGCACATTAAATCACACTCAAAGTAGGGGGATCTGTGTCATGTTATAGGATAGAGGGGGACTCTATCTTACCATACAGAGAGGGGCCCGCGTTCACCACAAGACCCGTCAGGGGAAAAGGGGGAACATACTACTCACCATACCGGAACCAGGCGGGCACCAACTCCTGACAGTACCCCTCTCCACCGGGGCGGGAGGGCTGTCGACCGATATGGACGCCGTGACTCATGGTCTTTGGCGTTTCAGCGAGACGTTTAACTCGCGGGGTCAGTCCCTTAATGGGACTTTGTCGCGGCCGACCCAGCGCGGAGCTATGGCCTGCACGCGCTCGTAGGCTGAACTGGGGTGACCACCGGATCTCAACATCCAGCCCGTCGCCCAGTTCAGCTTTCTTGCTTGAAGATCTCACAGGAACACTGGAGAAAAAAAGCTGTCTAAAAAATCTTTTAAGAAAAAAATCTTGCCAGGACCGAAGATCCCAGCAAGGTATCTAGGTCCTTACTCCTAACTAGACAGAAAATAACTGATTTGCTGAGGCAGAGAGAGAGAGAGGATATACCCTCTGGGACTGCCCCTAGGGTGTGGCCAGAGCTTTTTAATTTCCTGTCTAGTCCTGCTCCTGTGGAGGCAACATAACCCGAAGGTGCTGTATCACCGAGGACTACGTCTGTCAATGAGCGATAGAGAAATAATGATCAATAACCAAATGAGCAAATGAATGGGTAAAAAAAAATAAAAACACAGAATAAAGTGTCAAAAAGTAAATAGTGAATACCAGTCTGCTAATAAACTCAATTAGTAGAATATAGTGAAAATTAAGTTTGCCTTTGTAGCTGTAAAATACAAACAAAAAAACAAAAGTATTATTGTTGTAAAAAGTTTGCCTTTGGCCCCTTGGCTTAAAAATGCTCAGTACAGCTTTTTTTTATGAGCTAAAATAGAGCCCATTCATTCTAATGTGCCTATGCACACAGCCGCGTAAATGAGCGCCGCATATTATTCAGTAAGAACAAAATAGAAAAATCTGCATTTTTGGACAGTAATTTACGCCTAATACGCGCAAATGCGATCAAACGAACGCACACGATCATACTGTTGATCTGGAAAAAAATTTGCATATTCAGAGGCGCAAATTTAAACGACTATGCGCAAACGCGCGAAAATACGCGCTTTTTTATAAGACAAAAATTACGGCTGAAAAAGGAGATGCTCAAATAGGAGAATCGTGTGCAAGAGGCCTTTGTGTAGTAAAAAGTTTGCCTTTGTAGTTGTAAAATACAAAAAAAAAAAAAAAAAAAAGTATTATTGCTGAACAAAGAATTTGTTTTGCTAAAAATTAGGAGAAAATAAGTTTTTTTCCTAAATTACCTAGTGACTAGAAACAGCTGCAACTTCGAGTGAGATAACTCAAATAAATTATAACGGTACAAGTTGCGCTAAATAATGATCAATAACCAAATGAGCAAATGAATGGGTAAAAAAAAAATTAAACACAGAATAAAGTGTCAAAAAGTAAATAGTGAATACCAGTCTGCTAATAAACTCAATTAGTAGAATATAGTGAAAATTAAGTTTGCCTTTGTAGTTGTAAAATACAAAAAAAAAAAAAATGTATTATTGCTGAAAAAAAGTTGTAAAAAGTTTGCCTTTGTAGTTGTAAAATCGAAAAAAAAAAGTATTGCTGAACAAAGAATTTGTTTTGCTAAAAATTAGGAGAAAATAAGTTTTTTTTTCCTAAATTACCTAAATTCTTATCACAATATTACATTAAATCTTCCACTCTTTACTTGTAGAAAGTCTAATAAAGCCGATATAAACCGTTCCTACATTTCCCTACATATAATCAGCTCACATTTCTCCCCTCCAATCACGACATCAGTAGAAGCATCTCAGAGAGAAATTAAAGCGCCACTTACTTTCGTGCAACGATCCTCGCTTCTGAATCTGCGTCATGGATTCCTTTCTTGATGGTTTCCGCTAACACTGATATGTGCCTGGAGGAGAGAGAAATCAGCGTTATTCAGTCCACAGCCGCTGGAGGAGAATGAACGGAGATTTAGGAGAATGAACGGAAATCTCAGCGAACGGCGGCTTCTGTCCGTCTACAGAGACAATCCCGCCTGCCAATCAACTGCTGTCTCCTTGCCATTAATTCACCCATTTAAATAAGGAGAAACTAGACGAGGCTCAGACCGCATTCCTCAGCCGCTATTCGCTGGTTGCGATAGTAACGCACAAGGTGGACAAAGCGAGCCTTATGATGGCCGTCTCTCCTGCAGCTTTGTAGGACCTTGTCCTCAAACTCTCCCATATTGTGTGGAGTGTCATATACATATGGCTTTCTCTTATATTATACAGTACACGTGCTTAAGTGACAAAGGGTTCAAGCCATCTGGGAACTTCAGCAACTTACAGTTATTTGCAAAGATTGGAGCACTGCTGGTCAAATTCAATGTTTAGTTATATTTCTTAGGGGAACGTTTACCCAACCTTAAAGTGACTGTAAGGGTCCTTTCACATGGTCCGCCTCCATTGGTGGACTCCATGCTGCTCAGCAGGGGATAAATCCACCGACCCCCGCTGAGCAGGCAGGTGAAAGCTCCCTCTCCACTCTGTGTGCGGAGAGGGAGGTGTCAGAGCCCCATGCATCTCTATGGGGAATCAGATGAGAGCGCACCACCTGTCCGCTCTCATCCGATCCCATCCCCTGGACGGATGGAAAAAATAGAATTTTTGTAAGAACTTACCGTAAAATTATTTTCTCGGAGTCCTCCGACAGTCACCGCCCACTCATTCATTCATTCTGCACATCTGGGTATTGGCCTTCTCCGCAGAATGAATGAGTGGGCGGCGACTGTCAGAGGACGTAAGAGAAATAAAAATCGCCGAGGTGATCAAATACCACCAAAAGAAAGCTCTATTTGGGAGAAAAAAAGGACATCAATTTTATTTTGGTACAGCGTCGCATGACCGCGCAATTTTTGTGTTAAATTAACGCAGTGCCGAATCACAGAAAATGGCCGGGTCATTAACCACTTTACCACCGGAGGATTTTGCTGTCTTACGTCCAGGCCACTTTTTGCGATTCGGCACTGTGCGAATTTAACTGACAATTGCGCGGTCGTGCAACGCCGTACCCAAAAGAAATTTACATCCTTTTTTTCCCCACAAACAGAGCTTTCTTTTGGTGGTATTTTATCACCTGTGCGATTTTTACTTTTTGTGCTATAAACAAAAAAAAGAGCGACAATTTTGAAAAAATAACAATATTTTTCACATTTTTTTATATGAAATTCCCCCAAAAAAATGTAAAAATTAAAATTTTTTAAAATTTTTGGCCAATTTGTTTTCTGCTACATATGTTTGGTAAAAAAAAATCACAATAAGCGTATTTTGATTGGTTTGCGCAAAAGTTATTGCGTTTACTAAAGGGAAAGATTTCTGTCATTCTTGGTGTTTTTTTTTTAACGAGTAATGGCGGCGATCTGCGATTTTTTTTGCGGGACTGCGACACTGCGGCAGACAGATCAGACCCTTGACTGACATTTTTGACACTTTTGGGGATACCAGTGACATTACTGCAGTAATCAGTGCTATAAATATGCACTGTTACTGTAAAAATGACACTGGCAGGGAAGGAGTTAATTTTATTGGAGAGGGAGGGGTTAATGTATGCCTGGTGCTTACTGACGTGTGTGGGGGGAGGTGACTGAGTGACACAGGGACAGATCGGATGTTCAGCTATGCTGAACCCTGCAATCTGTCCCTGCCTGTCACTTAGGAGATCCGCCTGCTTTGTTTACACAAGCGGACGGATCTCCAAACTCGATTCCCCGACGATCGGGGAAGAGCGGCTGTGATCACCACCGCTCCTCCCCTGGCCCGACTCCCGCTGTGACTGAATACAGCGGGAGCGAGCCTCCGGCAGCGCGGGAGTGAGCTTCCGGTGGCGCGCGAGCACCGCCCACAAGGGGAGGAGTCCAGCGACGTAGGTCTACGTTGATGGACGGGAACTAATGGCTTTGCCGCAGTAGAGCTCGAGTGAGCGGTCGGCAAGTGGTTAAGGGGGCAAATCTTCCAGTTTAGAAGTGGTTAACCGCTGACTATTCACTGGATTACTGTAAGTGTTTAGTAACCTTTGTACAAAATAAAAGTGTTTTATTTTATTATTTAAAAATCGCACAGGTGATCAAATACCACCAAAAGAAAGCTCTGTTTGCAGGGAAATAAAGGACATCAATTTTATTTGGGTACAGCGTCGCACGACCGCGCAATTGTCAGTCAAAGCAACGCAGTGCTGTATTGCAAAAAATGGCCTGGTCATTAAGGGGGTAAAACCTTCTGGGGCTGAAGTAGGTAAAGATGCAGGGACACCCCAGAAGCCTATAACATCACACAATGGTAGCTGAAAGCATCTCATCCACCCTTGACCTTACCCAGCAAGCTAAACAAAAATGGCAACCGCCCCAAGTCATGTATCAGCGATAACTACACCTTCCTATAACAGAAGCCGGAGCTACTGAACTTTGCACACAGGTTACCGGATTTCCCACATTCTCACCTTTCAAGTGAATGTGTCTGCCATTCTTGTAAGAGCAGATCCAAGAACTCATAGCAGCGCCTGCAAAAACAGAACACAGAGATCGTTTGTGACATTCAGACTGGGATATCGCCTACACAGACCGGAGCGCCTATGGCTGGTGTAATTCACAACTCAATAACTAAATGCAAAAAACTCTAGTCGCAGGGATCCTCACACTACGGCCCCTCCAACTGTTGCGGAACTACACATCCCATGAGGCGTTGTAAAACTCTGACATTCACAGACATGACCAGGCATGATGGGAGTTGTAGTTCCGAGCAACTAAAGGGCCATAGTTTGAAGAACTGCTTTAGTGCAACAAAAATTAAAACTAAATATAAGCTTTTGGGACCCCTGATTTAGGAATATTTAGAGATGTGTGTATGTTCAGTAATTTGAACTCCTATGAAGTAAATGCTCCACAATCATGGGCCCCCAATGGGAACCAGCAAGTGATCCAGGCAGAGGAAGGAATGGACCATGGGGCAAGTATCACTGAAAGACCAGCCAGAATACACCCCCGATATCCTAAGTTCTGCAGTGTGCGGGTGTAGCTAATGCCGGAACCGGTCTGCATACTGCGCATGCTCCTGTCATGCACCATCTGTAACAAGGGGGAAATACAGGATGGTTTGTCATCAACAATGACCCAGAGGATGTGTTCTGGAGTTTGTCATGCAAACATGCAGTTAGAGGAGTAGAAAGGGCGTGTCCATGACAAGGCCAATCCCCATATAAAGTGTGACAGAACGTACCGGTCACAACCATATCCTGTATACATGCTTCCTTTAGGCATGGTTACCACACCACCAGCTCCTATTTCAACTTCTACATCTGATTGCCCTTTTATTCTGATTTTTTATTTTCAAAAACAAAGCTCAAATATGTCTAATTTCATCCTGGACTCAATAACTAGGTGCAAATTACCTTGTCTTATTAATCAGATAGAGCTGCCTCTCCTAAAGACCTTCCTCAATAAGGGGAAAATAATTAAAAGGGCAATAACTAGAAGGTTTGTACAAATGTAGTTTTAATATATTTCCTTGCGGGATGGTGAGGTTTCCCTGCAGTAGTTTCTGTTTCTTCCATAATGATGGGATTTTCTTTCAGCAGTCTGCATCTCTGCCCCTCCAACAAGGGTGAAATTTCTCCACAGTAGCTTGTGTCCCTGCCCCTCCCACAATGGTACGATTTTCCTGCAGTAGTTTTTGTTTCTGCCCCTCCCACAAAAGGGAGATCTGCCTGCAGTAGTTTCTGTCTCTGCCCCTCCCACAAAAGGGAGATCTGCCTGCAGTAGTTTCTGTCTCTGCCCCTCCCACAATAGTGGGACCTTGCAGTAATTTGCGTCTCTGGCCCTCCCACAATGGTGAGATTTCTCTGCCGTAGTTTCTCTCTGACCCTCCCACAATGGTGAGATTTCCTGCAGTAGTTTGGGTTTCTGCCCCTCCCACAATGGTGAGATTGTTTGCGTCTCTGCGTCTCCCACAATGGTGTGATTTCCTGCAGTAGTTTGTGTCTCTGCCTCTCCCACAATGGTGAGATAGATTGCGTCTCTGCCCCTCCCACAATGATGTGATTTCCTGCAGTAGTTTGGGTCTCTGCCCCTCCCACAATGGTGTGATTTCCTGCAGTAGTTTGTGTCTCTGCCCCTCCCACAATGGTGAGATAGATTGTGTCTCTGCCCCTCCCACAATGATGTGATTTCCTGCAGTAGTTTGGGTCTCTGCCCCTCCCACAATGAGGAGATTTCCCTGCAGTAGTTTGTGTCTCTGCCCCTCCCACAATGGTGAGATTTCCTTGCAGTAGTTTTTATCTCTGCCCCTCCCACAATGGTGAGATTTTCCTGCAGTAGTTTGTCTCTGCCCCTCCCACAATGGGGAGATTTCCTGCAGTAGTTTGTGTCTCTGCCCCTCCCACAATGGTGAGATTTTCCTGCAGTAGTTTGTGTCTCTGCCCCTCCCACAATGGTGAGGTTTCCTGCAGTAGTTTGTGTCTCTGCCCCTCCCACAATGATGTGATTTCCTGCAGTAGTTTGGGTATCTGCCCCTCCCACAATGGTGAGATTGTTTGTGTCTCTGCCCCTCCCACAATGGTGAGATTGTTTGTGTCTCTGCCCCTCCCACAATGGTGAGATTGTTTGTGTCTCTGCCCCTCCCACAATGGTGAGATTGTTTGTGTCTCTGCCCCTCCCACAATGGTGAGATTTTCCTGCAGTAGTTTGTCTCTGCTCCCTCCAACAAAACCATATTGAAGGTTTTACTTTTAATGCTGGAGTGCACATTTATCTCTCCATTCTGAAATTCAAGAGAAAGCATTTCGGTGGGTGATGGGGTCGGGGAGACGACATCTTTTGGCTTTGTACTGAGCACAGAAATGAGGCAGAACTTGGAATTCAGACAGGAAGATTTCACCACCGCAGTCCCGAGGAGATATAAGAAATAACATGTTAAATTGCCAAGAACTGGCATAACTGAAATACTAATTTTGGATGGACTTGGCCTTTAAATACAATGCCTGGCTTTGTCCACATTGACAGAACTGTACAGCCCACAGCTACATATAATAAGCAAGTAAATCTACAGAGACTGAGAGGAGCAAGATCAGAGAAGCAGCAGGAGCATGGAGTTCCTATGAGAGGACATGGACCTCCTGGGAGGCAACACATCAATGACAACCAGAGAGGGAGTTCAGTCCTCCTCTCCTCTGCCGGTGAACGACAAGAGAGGGAGTTCAGTCCTCCTCTCTCCTCTGCCGGTGAATGACAACCAGAAAGAGCTTAGCTATAAGACGCCACCAACCTTCGCACAGCCACGGACTTGGAGGTGCAGTTACTTGTTATGATCGGTATAAGCCTCGGGACATGTGTATGCTGCAAAGGAAAGAGAACTTAGAATTAAGTCATAATGAATCTACAACGTTGTCATGTCTAAGCAAACCACCCACTGCAGTGCTATCAAAAGACACTAAACTATATCTAACAGACAGCTGGGTTTGGAGTTAGGGCCACCTATGCTTAGATAAAGTATGGCTCAGCTCTAACTTACCTAAGGCCCCTTTCACACGAACTCTGATCAGATCCGTCAGTTTTTTAGGCGGATCTGATCGGATCCTCCATGCATCCCTATGGGGCAGCAGATGTCAGCGGAGACATGTCCTCTGACACCCGCTGCTATCCGTATCCGATCCGTGAAATCTGGACAGATGGAAACCCTATTTTCCATCCGTCCAGAGGATCGGATCGGATGAGAGCGGACAGGCGGTCCGCTCTTATCCGATTCCCCCATAGAGAGCAGCGGGGCTCTGACACCTCCCTCTCCGCACACAGTGCGGAGACAGAGCTGTCATCCGCCTGCTCAGCGGGGGATCGGCTGGTCGAGGGTGGATGGGGTGGGTGGGAGAAATAGGGTGGATCGGGGGGGGGGGGGGGGGGTTGAGAGAAATAGGGTGGACCGGGGGGTAGAAATAGGGTGGATGGGGGGGAAGAGGGTAGATGGGGCGGGGGGGGGAGGGAAGAGGGTAGATGGGGCACGGGAAGAGGGTAGATGGGGCGGGAAGAGGGTAGATGGGGCGGGAAGAGGTTAGATGGGGCGGGAAGAGGTTAGATGGGGCGGGAAGAGGTTAGATGGGGCGGGAAGAGGTTAGATGGGGAGGGAAAAGGGTAGATTGGGGAGGAGGGGGGTGAAGGGGGGAAGGGGAGGAGGGGGGTGAAGGGGGGAAGGGGAGGAGGGGGGTGAAGGGGGGAAGGGGAGGAGGGGGGTGAAGGGGGGAAGAGGTGAAGGGAGGGGAAGGGGTGAAGAGGCGGGGCGGACTCCGCCCATTTTCACACAGGAACAGAGCGGAGGTTGTCAATCTGCTGGAGCTCCCTCCCCATTACCTTTTATCTCTTGGTGTCACATAGACTGTCAGAAGTGACTCATGCTAAGAGCAGAGGAAGGAGGCAGAAGACAGAAATGATACTTAGCGCTCTGGGTGGAGACAAGTACACAACATAGAGAGATATGCTTTGTTCATGTTTCAAGTTTGAGGTTTTTAAGTAGAAATTTTCTATTTTCTTATCCCAGTTTACCTTTCTTTTTGGGCACAGTGAAGATGTGGCTGCACAGCTTCACCTCAAAATGCATGCAGATTATTCAATAAAACCAGTTCCGTCTGCGGCTTCTCCCAAAGTCTGAAAAGGATTCGACTCCTGACTTCTACATCAGTTTCCCCATTTCCAGTTCTAGAGCCTCTCTAATTCACACACAAACCCCAACAACAATGTGGAAACTTGGCGAGATAGCGGCGGTACTTACACGGATAATTAAGCGAATTGCCACCACACCAGAAGTAGCCATAATTTTGGCACTGTTCGGGACCAGATTGAAAACAGTGGGCATGATTGCTTCTGCTCCATGGTCAAATTTGTTCCCCAAAACCATTGAAAGATGCCTGAATATAAAACGAGAATTAATTGTTAAACAATTACCAGGAATATGGACTGATTTCCACATAATGGAACACAATGATCTCTGTATATATTATATGTATACTCTGTGTGTACACAGCAGGCATGCAGAGAGCAGATGAATCTCCCGTGTTGTCAGGACACGTCTGCTCTTCACTCACCCCAGGGTAATGCAGGCTTCTCGCACCACTTGGGAACGCAGGTCCTTTGTGGAAAGCTTGAAGGCGCCGTCGAGCAGCCGCAGGTGCTGGAAGAAAGTGTCGTATTCTGCAGCACCGGCAACGAGAAGGGAGCGGACCTTTTTGAGCTGAAAATAGATAGAAGAGAATGATCAGTGAGAAACTAAGAATTATAATTTAATGTACAATTACATTACAGTAATGCTAAAAGGCGGTCATATAAACCGGTTGTGGACCGTGGGCTTGCTACACGGAGCCAAAAAAAAAATAAAAAAATTCATAGAAGCACACAGGGCATGATGTGTAGCTTCCCCTTGTCCCGCTACCATAAAAGCCCACCCTTCCCCCATCTTAAGAGTTGCTGTCTAACCCCTTTGCCATGGGCAGCAGCAAAAGGGTGGGCTTCAACGCCCACATGGCGCACAATTGCATCTTGGGGCGCCGATGTGTCTGTGTGGAGAACGCGCTCCCAGCACAGAGAGAAAGCTGCAAATAACAGCACTTGGGTCAGTTAATGAGCAGTAGCCGGCAGAAACGGCTCCCAATCATGTGACCACTGACAGCCAATTAAACATGGTCACGGGATAGGCCCAACCTGACAAAGGGGTCCGACTGGAAGGTGAGAGGCTTGACTGCATGGGCGGTGCAACACGGAGAACTTTGATTTCATTAATGAGCACGGAAGGTGGACACTGTTGGAGTTAATTTATTTATTGATAGACTGTTTATATTTTATCTGATTGCTTCACTGATTTATCCATATGCTGGACAAATTTATGGATTTTTTCCTCACACAGTTTGATGCACTAATTGGAATACCTATTCCTTGTTATATACAGAAGGTATACTGTTGGATCTATTTATGAATTTTTACACTGTTTGATGTAATTTATTAACTGTTACTTCTTGATATAGTGATTTGGCGCAGCACTTTTTTCTGGTATTTATATTTTCACCCCCTTTCTGCCCAGGCCAATTTTCAGCGCCTGCGTACTACAAGTTGATCAGGCGAACGATTGGCTGATTTTCCTCATTGTTTCGCAGAAAATCGGAACCGATGAACGAAAATTCTCGCACGACAAGGCCTTTTCTTGTTAATTATTGTTTCTGATCATGCGCAGTCTTTCTTTTCTGATTTTTCAAAAAACGGTACACATGAAAACGAAAATCGTTCGTTTTTTTTCCCCATACGAAAACATTTTTGGAGTTTATCCCTTCAAGAATTTTTGGAGGAAAATTCTGAATCGTCCGTAGAAAGTTCTGTACACACTATACGAAAATCGTACGAAAAAACTGAATCGTCTGTAGAAAGTTCTGTACACAGCATATGAAAATTCTGAATCGTCTGTAGAAAGTTCTGTACACACTATACGAAAATCGTATGAAAATTCTGAATCGTCTGTAGAAAGTTCTGTACACACTATACAAAAATCGTGCGAAAATTCTGAATCGTCTGTATAAAGTTCTGTACACGCTATACGAAAATCGTGCGAAAATTCTGAATCGTCTGTAGAAAGTTCTGTACACGCTATACGAAAATCGTGCGAAAATTCTGAATCGTCTGTTGAAATTTCTGTACACGCTATACGAAAATCGTGCGAAAATTCTGAATCGTCTGTAGAAGTTCTGTACACACTATACGAAAATCGTGCGAAAATTCTGAATCGTCTGTAGAAAGTTCTGTACACACTATACAAAAATCGTAGGAAAATTCTTTGCTCGATTTTCTTATAATTTGTACGAGCCTTTACTGTTAACTTTCACGCAATCAGCTCCTAACCCTATATCCCCACGTTAGTGTGCAATGGTTCAATTGTATTGATGTATGTGTTTTACCATATGAATTGCTGCAATCATGATGTATCATTTTCTACAATCTGCCAATGAAGCAAATAAAATACCTGTTCTTAACATTTTTATCTTTTTTCTGTACATGAATACAAGGTTCATATGTAATATTATTTACCAACTGTCAGTTACGCACCTCATTTTAAGTCCCAAACGACTTATGACATGGTGTCATATGCCTCATTTAAAGTCCCAAACATTCCTTTTCCTTGCAGATAATGTTACATTAGTGAGGGATGATATCGCCCAATTAATGTGGTTCTAAAGTCTGTGTTTTTTTTTAACCCTAATGCATTGACCGCATTAGGAGGGGGTCTGTAAAGATGACCCGGTCACTTTGTCCTCTGCATAGGTAAGGTGTCAGGGTCTCTAATTACCCATAGAATGTAGGACCCCTTACAACCCCTCTGAAGTTTTTTATTCTGCCCCAATATCTTCCAGCTCTACAAAAAACAAGTAGACATATCAGGTATTTGTAATAGAAGGAAAGGTGCTCCTTACCGCAGTAATCCTCTGCTCCCAGTCATGCTTATCATCTGACAGTATTTCCCGAATTTTATTTAGGGATTCCTCTAAGTCTCTACTGGAATAGATCTAGAAAAGAAACAAATTATAATAGGTACGTGTTTCCACAAATATTAATGTTTTATACCACAACAAGGCATTGCAAAATCAGGTATTTTGACCAATCAGTATAGGAAATTCCTGCCCGGACACTCGTCACAGGGAACCGGCCGGCTGCCCGGACACTCGTCACAGGGAACCGGCCCGACAGCCCGGACACTCGTCACAGGAAACCGGCCCGACAGCCCGGACACTCGTCACAGGGAACCGGCCCGACAGCCCGGACACTCGTCACAGGGAACCGGCCCGGCAGCCCGGACACTCGTCACAGGGAACCGGCCCGGCAGCCCGGACACTCGTCACAGGGAACCGGCCCGGCAGCCCGGACACTCGTCACAGGGAACCGGCCCGACAGCCCGGACACTCGTCACAGGGAACCGGCCCGGCTGCCCGGACACTCGTCACAGGGAACCGGCCCGGCTGCCCGGACACTCGTCACAGGGAACCGGCCCGGCTGCCCGGACACTCGTCACAGGGAACCGGCCCGGCTGCCCGGACACTCGTCACAGGGAACCGGCCCGGCTGCCCGGACACTCGTCACAGGGAACCGGCCCGGCTGCCCGGACACTCGTCACAGGGAACCGGCCCGGCTGCCCTGACACTCGTCACAGGTAACCGGCCCGACAGCCCTGACACTCGACACAGGTAACCGGCCTTGCTGCCCGGACACTCGACACAGGTAACCGGCCTTGCTGCCCGGACACTCGACACAGGTAACCGGCCTTGCTGCCCGGACACTCGACACAGGTAACCGGCCTTGCTGCCCGGACACTCGACACAGGGAACCGGCCTTGCTGCCCGGACACAGGGAACCGGCCTTGCTGCCCGGACACAGGGAACCGGCCTTGCTGCCCGGACACAGGGAACCGGCCTTGCTGCCCGGACACAGGGAACCGGCCTTGCTGCCCGGACACAGGGAACCGGCCTTGCTGCCCGGACACAGGGAACCGGCCTTGCTGCCCGGACACAGGGAACCGGCCTTGCTGCCCGGACACAGGGAACCGGCCTTGCTGCCCGGACACAGGGAACCGGCCTTGCTGCCCGGACACAGGGAACCGGCCTTGCTGCCCGGACACAGGGAACCGGCCTTGCTGCCCGGACACAGGGAACCGGCCTTGCTGCCCGGACACAGGGAACCGGCCTTGCTGCCCGGACACAGGGAACCGGCCTTGCTGCCCGGACACAGGGAACCGGCCTTGCTGCCCGGACACAGGGAACCGGCCTTGCTGCCCGGACACAGGGAACCGGCCTTGCTGCCCGGACACAGGGAACCGGCCTTGCTGCCCGGACACAGGGAACCGGCCTTGCTGCCCGGACACAGGGAACCGGCCTTGCTGCCCGGACACAGGGAACCGGCCTTGCTGCCCGGACACAGGGAACCGGCCTTGCTGCCCGGACACAGGGAACCGGCCTTGCTGCCCGGACACAGGGAACCGGCCTTGCTGCCCGGACACAGGGAACCGGCCTTGCTGCCCTGACACAGGGAACCGGCCTTGCTGCCCGGACACAGGGAACCGGCCTTGCTGCCCGGACACAGGGAACCGGCCTTGCTGCCCGGACACAGGGAACCGGCCTTGCTGCCCGGACACTCGTCACAGGGAACCGGCCTTGCTGCCCGGACACTCGTCACAGGGAACCGGCCAGCTGCCTACGCCTCTCTGCTCAGCAGGCAGCTCCTCCAGGCTCAGCCTTCCTCTACAAAGCATCTGTATAGAAATTTATCACGGGGAGGCAGCACAGCGTGCCGATCTTTGACTGGTCAGACCAGGCGCAGATTTGCGACTGATATCTGCACTACATTGTAGTGCAGATATTTATACACTACAGGAACTGTGCCAAATTGCAATTAGCAGTTTTACAGTTTATGGCACACGTCACAAATCCTCCTTAATATAGGTGCACCATGCTGTTTATTTGCAACATGTTAAAGCAGGACTAATCTCTTTCAATCAACATTAACTATGTGTAATCCCTATGCGGCTAGATTATTAAATAGATAAGAAGGTAAATTATATTTACTTGTTTTAAAGAGGTAGTATACTCATTTATTGTACTCTACATATTTAAAATCGTATGTGTGCATATAATATTTTTACCTTTATCCTCTGCCACTCACTTTTTCCGTTCCTTAGATATTTTGCTTGTAATTTCTAATGACGTCACCCGCGCATGCTCCGTTCATCCAGATTTTCCGGCAAGTTATCGCTGCTGCCGGAATAGCAGGGTCTCACACCAGGGCTGCGTCATTTCCTTTACTAGACGTCAGCCCCGTGCTCTCGCGAGACTCCTTCCGTCCCCATTCAGGCATTCCTTCACTGCCCCATGTGACTTGCAACTTCACAGGGGAGTGATAGTGGAGAGAGCCCAAGATAAGAGGAGAAACTGCGGCTAGTGCGCATGTGCGGGATTTCTGAACAGACCGAACACTGAGGGCGGAAATACATGACAGAGAAGAACAGGGAAACAACAGTAAGGATGGCGGCGCTATACATGAACAAAAACGCCGCAGAACGGGATCAATAAGAGATGTAAGGATGATTTTTTATCATTTGCTTTACAGGCTATGCTATTAACAATGACTTATTACAGGCTTTAAATTGAAATTGAGAAAAAAAGGTCTGAGTATACTACCGCTTTAAACATTTTTTTTTTACCATTTCTTCAGTCTCTTTATGGTTTCTGGCCTAGGCCACAATGTCATCATACATCTCAGGAGTCTTTAAGGGAGGAGAGGCTTCCTCAGCTAAGCAAACCCTCCTGCCTGCATGCATGAGCTTAAGGCAGATAAAATCCACGGATAGAAATGCTTGGAGGTTGCTTTTCACAGTGATATCTCAACAAAATAAAGAATGGAGACATGGATGGATGTGGAAGTTTTCTCTGACTAATAAAAGTTAATTAACGTTTTCAAATACAGGTTAGTTCTGTTTTAAGTGCACCAGAAAACGGTCAGGAAAACAGCAGCTCATTGGGCCCAATTAGTTTTGATGCACCTGTAATGTATTTATCGCAGCATTTCTCAACCTTTTCAACACAGAGGAACCCCTGAAATAACTTTCCGGTCTCGGGGAACCCCTGATAAAAATGACCATCTCTACAACTCATGATACATAAGTGTGATGGTCAGTGGGAAGAATGATCCTCACACTTGTGGTCATAGGGAAGAATTCCCCCCTTATAGTGAGCTAAAAAGATCAATGGTGTCAGTGGGAACTTATCTGGGAGGCAGAAACTGCTCATTGCTCAAGGTACCCCCTAGCTTCCTCTGCAGGAACCCTAGAGTTCTATGGAACCCTGGTTGAGAAACCCTGATTTAGCATATTTAAACCAAAAGTTGAATTAAACTTTAAATGATAGGATCCTACAATACTGTGTTTTATCAAGAATACAGAAACTGTCTTATAAAAGAAAATCTTCATTTTTCAGTTGCTGCCATTCTAAAGCGATTGATAAAGACACGCAGGTAGGTAAAGTGATAGTAAACTCATAAATAAATAAAAGAAAAAAATAAAAGTTCCTTCCTGCAAGGCAATATCAACATTGTGAGAGACTTACCTTGAAACAAAGCCCTCCTGCTACTGCTGCACAGGCTTCAGTCTTCACCTTGTCTTCCTTCCAGGTTCATGGGCTGCTGCAGCTTGATTGGCTGAGGCACGATGACGTCATTCCCACGCATGCACAAAGAAGTCTCAGGCGTGGCACACAACTCTAAAAGGAACAGTACAGGTATGCCGTTCCTGAAGAGCGTATGCATTGCACAGGTGAGGTCACCGGCTGCTGCTCACTAGAATATCTCCTAAAAATGTACACTGTTGAGGAGATATTTATTTTACCTACAGGTAAGCTTTATTATAAGCTTACCTGTAGTTAAAAATGATTAAAGAGAGTTTACTACAGCTTTAACTGGCTCCTGTTTAAACAACTGACCCTGGTATGTGTGTGCGTCTAGGTATGCATGTGCCATAGAATGTAGGCTCCTGGCAGTCAGGTATTGATGTGAATGTTAAGCTCTGCGTAAATGGTTGACGCTATATAAATGCCTGTAAATATAAAGAAGAAGAAAAAAAAGCTTTGCTGTATTACCTGTACTGTTGGAACATCTTCAAATGCTCTGATAAAGTCCTCCTCATCCAAACCCCCAGCACCTTCCTTCGCTGCTCCTAGAATTTGGAAGATATAACAGAAATGAGAATGAAAGAATGTACATACAGCAGCATTAGATATGCACTTTATTAAACCCCAAACTGAAAAAAAAAAAAAGTATTTCTTAGAATGGTTTTAACCACTTGACCTCCGGACGGTTTACCGTCTTTCATGACCAGGTCATTTTTTTTTTTTTTTGCGATGCAGCACTGTGTTACTTTAACTGACACAGTTGTGCGGTCATGCAATGCTGTACACAAATAAAATTTGTGTCATTTCTTCCCCACGAATCAGGGTGGATAAAAACCAATGATTTAAAAAAAAAAAAAAAAAAAAAAAAAAAATCGGATGTTTTTAAATTAAATCTGATTTTCAAGCCTTTTTACTAGGGATTTAAATTGCAATATAAATCTACTTGATTTAAATCAAATGCACACGGACATAAAAAGAGCTCTTTTTTGGTGGTATTTGATCATCTCTGAATTTTTTTTTTTTTTTGCGCGGTTTGTAGTGTACAAAGCTTATTTGGCTGTACATCTCCTATGGATCACAGGAGTGCAGTCTATTTTGCACTCCTGTGACCCGTTTTCATCAGAGAGGGGTCTGAAGTCTCTGCTGACATCACATAGGTCGGTCACGGGATATATAATGTCCTCGAGTCCAAGCCTTGAAGGCATCCCATGTCGCCAGCGAGGTAGTAGAATCAGCATTGGTCAACCATTATTGGCAAACTCCTTCCTGAATAGCTTCCTGGACACTACTATCCTCAATCCAATATCTGGACAGCTTCCACAATCTCTCTCCCCGGGAGGGGTTACAATGTCACCTGCAAAGGGGTATGGTTTAATAGGCAGCTTGGTAAAAATAGTAATATCAGACACTTTCCTGGAGCATAGAGTGGGTGGCATGAATTGGGTGGCAAGTAGCAGTCTACACAAAGCGCACTCCTAAACACTGCACTCTGTATGCAGAGTGGTCCTGGACCCTGGAGGGTGTGTGTGTGAGTGTGAGTGTGGCAAAATGCACCTTCGTCATTTTGCCACACTAGACAAAAATCCTTGCACCAACCCTGACAAATTACAAAGGCTCCTGTGAATATGCAGCATAGGAGAGCGGTGGGCACAGCTGCTCTGTTTCTCTCCTCTCAGATCCAAGGAGTCTCTCTCCGCCAGAGCAATAAACCTATCAAATATAAATAATAGAGATAAGCCCAGGAGATGTCATGCAGCTCCTTGGACTTAACTCATAGTGTGCCTTTACTTTTGACAAAGTGGCTGTATTCCTGAAATTCATCTTTAAGGACTGTAGAATATAGGAGTGACAAACCATGAGTCCCCGATCACCCTAGAACCTCCATGTAATTGGGGTAAACACTGCACTCAGTATGCAGAGTGGTCCTGGACCCTGGAGGTGGCAGGGTGTGTGTGTGGCAAAACGCACCTTCGTCTGTGTAGACAAAAATCCTTGCACCAACCCCGACAAATTACAAAGGCTCCTGTGAATGTGCAGCATAGGAGAGCGGTGGGCACAGCTGCTCTGTTTCTCTCCTCTCAGATCCAAGGAGTCTCTCTCCAGCAGAGCACAATAAACCTATCAAATATAAATAATAGAGATAAGCCCAGGAGATGTCATGCAGCTCCTTGGACTTAACTCATAGGGTGCCTTCACTTTTGACAAAGTGGTTGTATTCCTGAAATTCATCTTTAAGGACTGTAGAATATAGGAGTGACAAACCATGAGTCCCCGATCACCCTAGAACCTCCATGTAATTGGGGTGACTCCTATCTCTCACCATGAAGTATCAGAATGTCTACTTCTGAACTGCCCGCCAATTGGCCACCTATTACGTCTATTGTTCTAAACAAGTGATGTGAATGTGCTCCAATCCCACGTGTGAAAGTGTTTTATGGTTATTCATCTGTTCAATGAACGCTCTGCTATAAGAAATGCACAAGCCACTATTGATCAATACAATGAAAGGGAGAAGAGGAAGGCGTATTCCAGCACTTTCTTGTAGCGGATATTGATTTCTCCTGGAAGAAGCCAAATTACATCTTCAAGGCATCATCACGAAGCCAGAGAGTGCTGAAAAATTATCAGAAGGCACATAAAGGTCGCTTTATCCCAGAAAATTATAATTCACCTCAATGTCAGCCAGGAAAACAAGAACAAACTATCCAGGGATCATGGATGCAGTCCAGACTTCAAGGATACCATGCGGCTATACTCATGTTAAACGTATTCCTCTACGACAGCACTTAAATAGATGTGGCAATTCCCACCCGTGACTGCTCAGTGGATATGTTTAACCAAATCCTCCCTACAAAAAGATTTACGGGAACTGGAACCATGTCCTCTGAGGATCCCCCAAAATATGGGATACATGGTGTCATTCTACAATCTCAACTGGCTGTTACATCATAGTCTGGTATTCTATATGGGGGGGAGCACTCTGCATTAGGATCTATAATATGATCTCTTCATTTGTATTTATGAAGGAGACATGCAAAACTATCATTGTACTATATTTTTTGCATACCTCTGCATGCTGTACCCGTGTTTATAACAGCACCATAACACCTGGGTGGAGGAAATATGCTAAATGGACTTAGTCAGCCCATGTGAAAGAGCCCTGAGCCCTTGTTCACATTGACTGCAGCTTTGAAATCATGCAAATTTACCTGAAATTGCGACTGTCAGTGCGACTTCGGGGCACAGCGTGGAATACATCTGTGCGGCTTCATGCACAGAGGTCTATGCAAGTCGCATCTGACATTGCCAAAAGTAGTGCAGGAACTACTTTTTCAAATCGGTGCGACACCACAAAGTAGAGATCGACCTATTATCGGGGGCCAATATGCACTTTCCCCGATATATCGATATCAGCCCCGGAGGTTACCGATATTTCGGGAAAGTGCTGTAAAAGTAGGGCAGGTACCACTTTTTCAAATCAGTGCGGCACCGCAAAGAAGGGATCGACCGATTATCGGCAAAGCCCCTGAGGTTACCGATATCACCTCGGTACCGGTGTCCATAGCTGACGGTTGGCTGTCTTGTAATGACAACTGATGCGGCTGAGAAGCCGCTTGGCTGTCATTACAAGGAGCAGGAGGGGACGTCCCCCCCTCCCGCTGCCTTCCACGGCTTGCCCGGGTCTCAGTGCGACACCGCAAAGTAGGGATTGACCGATTATCAGCAATGCCGATATGCACTTTCCCCGATATATCGTAATCGGCCCCTGAGGTTACCGATATCTCGGGAAAGTGCTGTAACGGAGTGATGCCTGCAGCTAGACGCATCACCCCGGTACCGGCATCCATAGCCAACGGTCGGCTGTCTTGTAATAACAACCGATGTGGCAGAAAAGCCGCTCGGCTGTCATTACAAGGAGCAGGAGGGGACGCCCCCACTCCTCCCGCCGCCTTCCACGGCTCGCCGGGTCTCCTGTCCCACCGGGAGACCCGGTGTTCCGTGAAAAAACCATACCCGTGAGAAAACCATACCCTCGTCACTTCCGGTGCACCTACGGAGGGTATGGATTTCTCACGGTAGTTACACTTGCCGCCATTACATTAAAACAGCTCCTCTGCAACATTAATCATCTCCGCTCCTTCCCCTGTCACTTCCCTGCTCTCGGCTAATAAATATAACAGCGGATCACGGAGCCGGCATGCACACTGTTACGCTGCTTAGCTGTTTCGGACAGGAAGTGACGAGGGTATGGAATTCTAACGTTACACCGGGCATCCTACCTGCACGGCCACCGAAGAGAAGACCCGATCAAAGCCGCATTCGGCTCTGATCAGGTCTCTATGTAAAAAACCCGGAAGTGATGTCATGACATCACTTCCGGGTACTTGGCGCCAATTTAAGAAAAAATGCGAGCTTTCAAAACATCCAAACTTGGCGTTTGAATGCTTTTAAGGGCAGAGGAGGGGTTTGGGGTCTTTTGGACATCCAGATCCCTCCACCAGAGTACCTGTGAAAAATAAAAAGTAACATTTTTTTTTTAAATGTCCGAAAATATAGGCCGATACCGATATCCGATGACCAAAATATCGGTACTAAAAAAAACGATATCGGTCAATCACTACCGCAAAGTTGGCATTGCACCGATTCAAACAGTGCAATTGCCAGCAACAGGGTGCGACTTGTCGGGCGATTTGACCTATCGCTCCAACGTGAAAGAGCCCTAAATGCCATATGCTCAACAAAGTTCTCTAAAAACTCACCTCCTGGCTTGGCGGCCACTGCAGATGGTCCCGGTCTCCGAGCTGTCCCCATGGCTACCGGTTTGCGAGCAGAGGGAGGTGCTTTGGATGACGCAGTAGAGCTCGCTGATGAAGGTCTGTTTCCATCAACTGAATCCTCATCATCAAAGTTTTTATCTGAAATTAAAAAAATATATATATATTGTTGAGAAGCAAATACAATAATCACATGACACTTCCAGGTAAAAAAGCCTGTTCAGGTCCCCTGCACTCATCCCGCTACAAAATAATTTCACAAGATCTAAGGCATCCTGAAAGCTCGCATCTTTAATCATTTTATATAATTTCTTTATTGAGCAAAAAGCTGCATCGTACAAAGATAGACAAAAACAGAGACATAAACCGAGATGCACAATGGTCTCGGATGGTGAAAATGAATGCAAATAGTATTTCGAGCACAAACAGGTAAAATGGCATTTAAATGATAATTCAATTCCAGAATTGTCGCAGCACATAGAGCAAATAACACTATAAAAGTATATAGAGAGTATATAGAGAAGTGTGGGGAGGTGGACGGGTTACAGCAAGGCATACGGATACAACACATGAAAACAGACTGTGGTGCTGCTGGGCAAAGACCGACGTCTTTAATCACTTAAGTTTTATCATGCCAAACTTTTTGCATTAATTGATGGCTAACAAAGTACCAAACTCTACAAAGCTGCCAAATACTGAACACTTCAAAGCACCTCCATCAGAACCGAGCCGATCAAACTGGCCACTGAGGAGCCATAAATGCCAGAGCAAACCACCAATTTCATTCCAGACCCAATGGCTTTATCATTTCGTTTGGGAGGTTCCCCTTAAAAAATACCTACAGAATCTTAACAAAAGTAAGTACACCCCTCCCATTTTTGTAAATATTTTATTCTATCTTTTCATGTGACAACACTGAAGAAATTGCACTTTGCTACAATGCAGAGGCGTAACTAGAACCTTCAGGGCCCCGGTGCAAGAAACCATGAAGGGCCCCCCGGACCCCTGGCCGGGGCCCTTCCCTTCAAGCCTGGGGCTCTTCCCACTGATCTTTGGACCCTTTATTACGGTCCGGCAGCGGGACCCTTTCACAAGTCCTGCAAAGACAGCAGAACACAAGTGAACTGGATAGGAGGAGTGGCGGGGGCAGCACACAGAAGAACCAATCTCCTCCATTTTTCTCCTGCAGCTACAGGAGGAAAAAGGAGGACAGTGATTTCTCTACATACTGCCCCCGCCGCCCCTCCTATCCAGGTGTACAGGGGAGCCACGCAGGCCCCCTGGAGCATGGGGCCCGGTTGCAATTGCACCCCCTGCAACCCCTGTAGTTACGCCCCTGCTACAATGTAAAGTAGTGAGTGTACAGCTTGTATGTTGTACACTCATATTGATCAACATATGAAACAATATGTTGTTCCATATGCTGATCAGAAGACAAGACTCCCAGTTCCCAGCACTGAGGATAGGCAACAGTAAGTAAAAAAAAAACACTTGTTGCATCCAACGTTTGCAGAATACCATCACTGAATGCACAGCACATGGAACCTTGAAGCAGCAGAAGACCACCCTGGGTGCCACTCCTGTCAGCTAAGAACATGAAACCAAGGCTACAAATCGCACAGGATCACCAAAATTGGAGAATAGAAGATTGGAAAAAACGTTGCCTGGTCTGAGGAGTTTGGATTTCAGCTGCGACATTCAGATGGTAGGGTCAGAATTTGGTGCATGGATCCATTGTGCCTTGTATCACCAGTTCAGGCTGGTGGTGTAATGGTGTGGGGTAGAGCTGCACGATTAATCGTTACAAAAAAAAAAACACAATCTCGATTCACCTCACACCCCCCCTGCCCCCACCCCCACCTTAAAGCAGAGTTCCACCCAAATGTGGAACTTCCGCTCATTTGCTTCCTCCCCCACTCCGGTGCTACATTTGGCACCTTTCCTGGGGGAGTGGGGAACGGGTACCTGTTTTTGACAGGTACCCTTCCCCTCTTCCCGCGAGGTGAGGACCCCCCCTCCTCCTGCCATCCGCCGCTGAGCCAATCCGAATGTGCACCGCGCTTCGCGCATGCGCAGTAGGGACCAGCCCATGAAGCCGTAAGGCTTCACTGCCGGGTTGCCTGACCAGCAATGGCGGCGGCAGCACCCGACAGCTGATGGAAACATCGGCTGCGGTGCCGACATTGCTGGACTCCAGGACAGGTAAGTCTGTATTAAAAGTCAGCAGCTACAGTATGTGTACAGTGTATGTAGCTGCTGACTTAATTTTTGTGTGGGGGGGGGGGGGGGGGGGGGGGAGACACTGCTTTAAAACGGCATGTCCTCGATTCATGTAGGCTGCATTCACATGTCAGCTTAAAATGGCGGGCAGAACTGCCGCGGTTCCGCCCGCGATTCGGAGATTTATTGCAAATCGCGGGACGCCTAGCGTTGCCCATTGATTTGCAATAGCCCCCCAAACGCCGAGCGATGTTGCCGCGATTTACGCCCGCCGAATCGCGGCAACATCGCGCAAACAAAATCGCGGGACGCAATACGCTCCAAAAAAGTACAAGAGCTTCTTTGGAGCGTATTGCGTCCCACAATTTTGTTTGCGCGATGTTGCCGCGATTCGGCGGGCGTAAATCGCGGCAACATCGCTCGGCGTTTGGGGGGCTATTGCAAATCAACGGGCAACGCTAGGCGTCCCGCGATTTGCAATAAATCTCCGAATCGCGGGCGGAACCGCGGCGGTTCTGCCCGCGATTATAAGCTGACATGTGAATGCAGCCACATAGCCGTTCTCTGCTGTCAAAAAAAGTAAAAAAAAAAGAGCCTCCAGCAAATGTTTATCAACATTGTTAAGGCTGCTAGATAACTATAAACACAATGTATTACAATGTATCATTTCCTTCTTTTAAATCAAAGGAATGAACTTCGTCTGTAAATGAGAGCAGTTTAACCTCTTAGTGCCGGTTCACACTTATACGATGCGGGAAGGCTGCGAATTCGCAGCCTGTTCCCGCATCGCAAACGCACCCCCGGCAGTTCACACTGCCATATGTGATACGCTGGGGGTGTCAATGAAATTTTAACGACACCCCCAGTTTGATCGCATATCGCAGTGCGATCTTACAGTTCGCACAGGATCAGATTGCACAAGTGTGAACCACTGTGTGATCCAATCCTGATGTGGGTCTTTGCTGCAGGTGCGAATTTAGCCATACAAAGTGTATGGCTGAACTCGCACCGCACAGCCGATCGCATGTAATGAAGGAGCAGTGCGCTCCGACATTACATGCGATCGCCGCAGCCGCACGTGTGAACCGACACTTAAAGACATTTGTTGCTTACAAGTTAAAATCTGTATTTTTTTTTTTGCTAGAAAACCACTTAGAACGCCCAAATATTTTATAGATTTTTTTTTAGCAGAGACCCTAGAGAATTAAATGGCGATCGTTGCAATCTTTTATGTCACACTTTATTTGCGCAGAAGTCTTTTAAACGCAGTTTTTTGGGGAAAAAATACACTTTCATTAATTTAAAAAAACTAAACAGTAAAGTTAGCCCAATTGTTTTGTATAATGTAAAAAATAATGTCACGCCAAGAATCGTGATCTTTATTCTAAGCAAAAAAATTGCGATTCTCATTTTATCCAGAATCGTGCAGCTCTAGTGTGGGGGGTATTTTCTTGGTACTTTGGGCCCCTTAGTACCAACTGAGCATGGTTTACACCCCACGGCCTACCTGAGTATTGTTGCTGACCATGTCCATCCCTATATGACTACAGTGTCCCCATCTTCTGATGGCTCCTTCCAGCAGGATAATGCACCATGTCACAAAGCTCCAATCATCTCCCCACTGGTTTCTTCACCATGACAATGAGGTCACTGTCCTCCAATGGCTTCCACACTCACCACATCTCATCCAATAGAGCACCTTTGGGATGTGGTGGAACGGGAGATTGGCATCATGGATGTGCAGCCGACAAATCTGCAGCAACTGCATGATGCGATCATCAGTGGTGTATCTTGGTTTTGTGCTGCCCTAGGCAAGACTAAAATTGGGTGTCCCCCCTCCCCCTCCTATGTAAATTTGCCCCACTCCTTCCTTTTTAACGACTCCCTCCAAAATTGAAGGACTACAAGTCCCTGCATGAACCTCTGAGATCTCGCGAGAGGGGGGTGAGAGGGGGTGAAAGAGAGAGAGAGGGGATGAGAGAGAGAGGGGGGACGAGAGAGAGAAGAGGGGGTGAGAGAGAGGGGGGATGGGGGGGATGAGAGAGAGAAAGAGAGAGAGAAGAGGGGGTGGGTGAGGGAGGGAAAGAGAGAGGGGGTGAGAGAGCGAGGGGGTGAGAGAGAGAGGGGGTGGGTGAGGGGGGGGGGTGGGGAGAGAGAGGGGGATGAGAGAGCCAGGGGGTGAAAGAGAGAGAGAGAGGGGGATGAGTGAGAGGGGGGATGAGATAGAGAAAGAGAGAGAGAAGAGGGGGTGAGAGAGAGGGGGTGAGAGAGAAAGAGAGAGGGAGTGAGAGAGAGAGATAGAGGGGTGAGAGAGAGGTGAGGGTGAGGGCAAGGGTGAGAGAGAGAGAGAGGGGAGGGGTAAAAGAGATAGAGAGGGGGGATGAGAGAGATAAAGGGGGTGAGAGAGAGAGAGAGAGAGAGAGGGGAGTGAGTAAGTGAGAGAGAGAGGGGTGAGAGAGAACGAGAGAGGGGGTGAGAGAGAGAGAGAGGGAGGTGAGAGGGGGGGTGAGAGAGGCGGCTCCAGCAACCAGTAGCCAATAGAGTTTCAGGTGGGGGGGTGGCTTTTTTGCTGCCCCCCTGCAAAGTGCCGCCCTAGGCCTGTGCCTTGCTGGCCTAGGCCAAAATACAGCACTGGCTATCATGTCACTATGGAGCAAAATCTCTGAGGAACCTTTCCAACACCTTGTTGTATCTATGCCACCAAGAATGAAGGCAAAAGGAGGTCCAACCCGCTGCTAGCAAGGTGTACCTAATAAAGTGGCCGGTGAGTGAATAAATGTAACAAAAAATAAACTCAAATCTCAATAATAAAAAAAAAAAAGCCAAGCCTGGCTCTGGAACAGCCTCCTACTGACAGGCCTGAGCAAGAGGCGGGGCAGGGTAATATCCTACCATCACACCTGGCTGTGCAGCCTGTACTAAGCACTGTACACAGAACAAGCACTGACAGAACAACACTTTGTAGCAGTTTTCTCATTGTCAGATGAAGGGCGAGGAGTCCCCGGGGGCCCCATTATAGGGAGGATGTGAAGGTGGCGGTGAGCGTAGGGACTGCAGAGAACAGAGATGACTCCGCCACCTTCCCACCTCACCCAGCAACAGACATCACAGGGAGAGATCCCCGCACATGACAGACCTTGTGACAACGAGTGTGACAACACTGATGGTGACATAGATCTGGGCAGCCAGGGCGTGGTGTACAGCTGAGGGGGGAATGACACACAAAGCGGGGAGGAACAGGGAGACGGAGCGCTCAGCGGGGAGGGACAGGAAGACGGAGCGCTCAGCGGGGAGGGACCGGGAGGCGGAGCGCTCAGCGGGGAGCGACAGGGAGACGGAGCGCTCAGCGGGGAGCGACAGGGAGACGGAGCGCTCAGCGGGGAGGGACCGGGAGGCGGAGCGCTCAGCGGGGAGCGACAGGGAGACGGAGCGCTCAGCGGGGAGCGACAGGGAGACGGAGTGCTCAGCGGGGAGCGACAGGGAGACGGAGCGCTCAGCGGGGAGCGACAGGGAGACGGAGCGCTCAGCGGGGAGCGACAGGGAGACGGAGCGCTCAGCGGGGAGCGACAGGGAGACGGAGCGCTCAGCGGGGAGGGACAGGAAGACGGAGCGCTCAGCGGGGAGGGACCGGGAGGCGGAGCGCTCAGCGGGGAGCGACAGGGAGACGGAGCGCTCAGCGGGGAGCGACAGGGAGACGGAGTGCTCAGCGGGGAGCGACAGGGAGACGGAGCGCTCAGCGGGGAGGGACAGGAAGACGGAGCGCTCAGCGGGGAGCGACAGGGAGACGGAGCGCTCAGCGGGGAGCGACAGGGAGACGGAGCGCTCAGCGGGGAGCGACAGGGAGACGGAGCGCTCAGCGGGG
>NC_138773.1:323695076-323782576 GCF_965119305.1 Pelophylax lessonae
GAGACGGAGCGCTCAGCGGGGAGCGACAGGGAGACGGAGCGCTCAGCGGGGAGGGACAGGGAGACGGGGCGCTCAGCGGGGAGGGACAGGGAGACGGAGCGCTCAGCGGGGAGGGACAGGGAGACGGAGCGCCAGCGGGGAGGGACAGGGAGACGGAGCGCTCAGCGGGAGGGACAGGGAGACGGGGCGCTCAGCGGGGAGGGACAGGGAGACGGGGCGCTCAGCGGGGAGGGACAGGGAGACGGAGCGCTCAGCGGGGAGGGACAGGGAGACGGGGCGCTCAGCGGGGAGGGACAGGGAGACGGAGCGTTCAGCTGGGAGGGACAGGGAGACGGACGCTCAGCGGGGAGGGACAGGGAGACGGAGCGCTCAGCGGGGAGGGACAGGGAGACGGAGCGCCAGCGGGGAGGGACAGGGAGACGGAGCGCTCAGCGGGGAGGGACAGGGAGACGGGGCGCTCAGCGGGGAGGGACAGGGAGACGGGGCGCTCAGCGGGGAGGGACAGGGAGACGGGGCGCTCAGCGGGGAGGGACAGGGAGACGGGGCGCTCAGCGGGGAGGGACAGGGAGACGGGGCGCTCAGCGGGGAGCGACAGGGAGACGGAGCGCTCAGCGGGGAGGGACAGGGAGACGGAGCGCTCAGCGGGGAGGGACAGGGAGACGGAGCGCTCAGCGGGGAGGGACAGGGAGACGGAGCGCCAGCGGGGAGGGACAGGGAGACGGAGCGCTCAGCGGGGAGGGACAGGGAGACGGGGCGCTCAGCGGGGAGGGACAGGGAGACGGAGCGTTCAGCTGGGAGGGACAGGGAGACGGAGCGCTCAGCGGGGAGGGACAGGGAGACGGAGCGCCAGCGGGGAGGGACAGGGAGACGGAGCGCTCAGCGGGGAGGGACAGGGAGACGGGGCGCTCAGCGGGGAGGGACAGGGAGACGGAGCGTTCAGCTTGGCAAGACAAGGCCACAGTGGGATGGACAGACAGAAGGACGCAGAGCGCTCAGTGGGGATGGACAGACGGAAGGACGCAGAGCGCTCAGTGGGGATGGACAGACGGACGCAGAGCGCTCAGTGGGGATGGACAGACGGAAGGACGCAGAGCGCTCAGTGGGGATGGACAGATGGACGGACGCAGAGCGCTCAGTGGGGATGGACAGACGGAAGGACGCAGAGCGCTCAGTGGGGATGGACAGACGGAAGGACGCACAGCGCTCAGTGGGGATGGACAGACGGACGCAGAGCGCTCAGTGGGGATGGACAGACGGAAGGACGCAGAGCGCTCAGTGGGGATGGACAGACCGAAGGACACAGAGCGCTCAGTGGGGATGGACAGACAGAAGGACGCAGAGCGCTCAGTGGGGATGGACAGATGGACGGACGCAGAGCGCTCAGTGGGGATGGACAGACGGAAGGACGCAGAGCGCTCAGTGGGGATGGACAGACGGAAGGACGCACAGCGCTCAGTGGGGATGGACAGAGGGACGCAGAGCGCTCAGTGGGGATGGACAGAGGGACAGCTATGTGTAGAGATGGGGTGCAGGGTGCTTTCATCATTGATGGACAGACAGAGGGACAGGACACAGAGTAGACAGACATAGTGAGGACAGACAGACGGTAATGGACAGACATTGGGGGGGTTACAGACCGGATCAGACAGACAGACAGCCGGTGGGGAGGACAATGGAGGGAGGGGTGATGATGATGGCGGCGGGTCGGGTGTCGGCCGATCTTACTGGTGCAGATTCTCTGGCAGATCAGCTTCCTCAGCATCGCTCGGCTCCGGGGAACATTGGAGGAGAGCCGGGCCGGCCGGCGGAGGAGGAGGGGAGGAGGAGGATGGCGGCGGCGGCGGAGAGGAGAGCCGAGTTTGCTGCAGCCGCTGATGTCATGGAGGGTGGTGTGGAGCTCAGCCTCTCCCTCTACACCGAGGATCTCCGTACACCGCTCCCGCACAGCACCGTGCATGCTCTCAGTACACACGGGTGGTGACAGCGGCCGCACACTGATAGACCCCCCAGCAACCAACCACAGGTCACTTCCCATCCCAGGGTGAGTGACAGCTGCAGTCTGATTGGCTGCTCCAGACAATGCGGACATGGACCCCATTCAGGGCAGGACAGTGTGCACAGAAATGGCCCCTGGGGGCCCCAGTGCTCTGTCAGTTTTGCACTGGTGATGGCAAGCTGAATTCAACCCCCCCCCCCCCCCCCCCCCAGTCCCCAACCACTATCTCCAATCCCATCCCCATGTCTCCAAGTCCTCAGTCCCCAACTTTCCAGTCCTCAAACCACCCCAAGTCCCACCCCCCCCCACCGTCTCCAAGTCCCAACCCCCCCACCGTCTCCGAGTCCAACCCCCCCCCTGTCTCCAAGACCCAACCCCCCCGTCTCCAAGTCCCAAACCCACCCCTCCCCCCTTCTCCAAGTCCCAACCCCCCCCCTTCGGTCTCCAAAACCCAACCCTCCCCTCGGTCTCCAAATCTCAACCCCCCGCCGTCTCCAAGTCCCAATCCCCCTATGGTCTCCAAGTCCCAAACCACACCCCCCTGGTCTCAAGGTTCCAAACCCACCCCCCCCCCAGTCCCCAACCACTATCTCCAATCCCATCCCCCAGTCTCCAACTTTCCAGTCCTCAAACCACCCCAAGTCCCACCCCCCCCCACCGTCTCCAAGTCCCACCCCCCCCCCACCGTCTCCAAGTCCCAACCCCCCCACCGTCTCCAAGTCCCAACCCCCCCCCTGTCTCCAAGACCCAACCCCCCCGTCTCCAAGTTCCAAACCCACCCCTCCCCCCTTCTCCAAGTCCCAACCCCCCCCCTTTGGTCTCCAAAACCCAACCCTCCCCTCGGTCTCCAAATCCCAACCCCCCCGCCGTCTCCAAGTCCCAATCCCCCTATGGTCTCCAAGTCCCAAACCACACCCCCCTGGTCTCAAGGTTCCAAACCCACCCCCCCCCAGTCCCCAACCACTATCTCCAATCCCATCCCCATGTCTCCAAGTCCTCAGTCCCCCACCCCCCCCCAGTCTCCAACTTTCCAGTCCTCAAACCCCCCCCCCCCCAAGTCCCAACCCCCCCCCACCGTCTCCAAGTCCCAACCCCCCCGTCTCCAAGACCCAACCCCCCCCGTCTCCAAGTTCCAAACCCACCCCTCCCCCCTTCTCCAAGTCCAAACCCCCCCCCCTTCGGTCTCCAAGTCCCAACCCTCCCCTCGGTCTCCAAATCCCAACCCCCCGTCTCCAAGTCCCACCCCCCCCAGTCTCCAAGTCCCAAACCACACCCCCCCCCCTTCGGTCTCCAAATCCCAACCCCTCCCCCCGTCTCCAAGTCCCAATCCCCCCATGGTCTCCAAGTCCCAAACCACACCCCCTGGTCTCAAAGTTCCAAACCCCCCCCCCCCAGTCTCCAAGTCCCAACCAACCCCTTGGTCTCCAAATCACAACCCCCCCCCGTCTCCAAGTCCCAATCCCCCCATGGTCTCCAAGTCCCAAACCACACCCCCCTGGTCTCCAAGTCCCAAATCACACCCCCCTGGTCTCCAAGTCCCAAACCACACCCCCCTGATCTCCAAGTTCCAACCCCCCCCGGTCCCCAAGTCCCAAACCCCCCTGGTCTCCAAATCCCGAACACACCTGGTCTCCAACTCCCTAGTCCTCCAAATCCTCAATCCCCAACTCCCCAGTCCTCAACCCCCTATCTCCAACTCCCCAGTCCTCAAAGTCCTCAACCCTCCTGTCTCGAAGTCCCCCAACTCCCCAGTCTTCAACCCCCCTGTCCTTAGTACCCCCAACATGCCATGTTTTGGGAATTCTCCTGGGGTAAAGTAGCCTTCATAAATACAGAGCCATTGACAATGAGTTAAAGTACCTGTGCAAGGGTGAAGGAAATCCTATAAGCATGACCTGTTGAGGACTGAGGTTGGAAACTGCTGCTCTGGAGGAACTCGTTTGTCTGGAGTTTGTGATTTGCACCCCAATAATATTCCAAAAACAGTTCTAAATTATATGGCAGCCATTTAAAGAAAAAAAAATGCACAGGTGGGTTTGCATTGAAACCTCAAGTGATTTTTGATACACTGTATCCAAGAAGATCTCTACACAGAGCATTCCACTGTCCACTGGCCATCTCCTGGTCAGAAATCAGCCAGTGCGGCAGAGGATTTTGATTGGTGTGTGGCCGTTCCCACTCAACAGGGTCAATCATTTAAGTGACTTTTGGAAGGGACGTGTTGGGAAACTTCCCATCGATCAGCATGAGTCAGACTACAATGTCCCGGAGGGAGCATTCCTTCTCCCATCCTCCTCATTTGCGTGGATGGAGGAATCAGTTGATTTTATTTATTTATTTTTTGTTTGACCAGCTGAAAGAAATAATGGTGTGTGGCCAGGTTACGCTGTCACCATTGCAAGGTCTCCCCTTCTGTTCCAGTGACCTCCCATCATTTTCCATCCACCAGACAAATAGAGGTTGAATTCCCCCACCTGAAATAAGACCGTCTTACATGACCCCAAAACTAAATATATAACTGGGGAGTCCAATGTCAGTGACACCTTGGTCATAACGTTAGAGGGGACACCGCGGGGAAATTTCATCACTGAGGTCAATCAGAGGCTGAAAACGGATCAAATTTGTTATTTTCCCTACGAAGCGTTGCTTAGAGTCCCTGAGAACATAAAAAGTGAAACGCGTAATCCCAGCACATATGAACGAGGGTACAAAAAAAGGGACCAACATCTGAAGAGATGGATCCTGCATCCCTGAACCCCCACAGACTGTAAGGCTCCTGACAGGGGCAAGGTTCTCTTTTCTACCTAGGCAGAAGCCAGGTGGACCCACACTTTGAGACTTGCCAAAGCCAGTCCTCCAAGGATTGGTGAAAGCCTCTCCTGAAGACAGATTCCGAGAGAGAAGAAGGAAAAGATGCCACAGATTATCTCCTCAACATCAGGGCAAGCCCCAAAAACTTGTACTCTAAATTTATGTAAAAAAAAAAATAAAACCCAAGAAACACGCAGCATAAGTGCTTGCGATATATAAAGTATCTCACAAAAGTAAGTACACCCCTCACATTTTTGTAAATATTTTATTCTATCTTTTCATGTGACAACACTGATGAAATGACACTTTGCTACAATGTAAAGTAGTGAGTGTACAGCTTGTATAACAGTGTAAATTTGCTGTCTCCTCAAAATAACTCAACACACAGCCATTAATGTCTAAACCACTGGCAACAAAAGTGAGTACACCCCTAAGTGACAATGTCCAAATTGGGCCCAATTAGCCATTTTCCCTCCCCGGTGTCATGTGACTCGTTAGTGTTACAAGGTCTCAGGTGTGAATGGGGAGCAGGTGTGTTAAATTTGGTGTTCACCCTCTCACTCTCCCATATTGATCACTGGAAGTTACACATGGCACCTCATGGCAAAGAACTCTCTGAGGATCTGAAAAAAAGAATTGTTGCTCTACATAAAGATGGCCTAGGCTATAAGAAGATTGCCAAGACCCTAAAACTGAGCTGTAGCACGGTGGCCAAGACCATACAGCGGTTTAACAGGACAGGTTCCACTCAGAACAGGCCTCGCCATTGTCGACCAAAGAAGTTTAGTGCACGTGCTCAGCTATCCAGAGGTTGTCTTTGGGAAATAGACGTATAAGTGCTGCCAGCATTGGGGTTGAAGGGGTGGGGGGTCAGCCTGTCAGTGCTCAGACCATACGCCGCACACTGCATCAAATTGGTCTGCATGGCTGTCATCCCAGAAGGAAGCCTATTCTAAAGATGATACACAAGAAAGCCTGCATATAGTTTGCTGAAGACAAGCAGACTAAGGACATGGATTACTGGAACCATGTCCTGTGCTCTGATGAGACCAAGATAAACTTATTTGGTTCAGATGATGTCAAGCGTGTGTGGGGGCAACCAGGTGAGGAGTACAAAGACAAGTGTTTCTTGCCTACAGTCAAGCATGGTGGTGGGAGTGTCATGGTCTGGGGCTGCATGAGTGCTGCCAGTGCTGGGGAGCTACAGTTCATTGAGGGAACCATGAATGCCAACATGTACTGTGACATACTGAAGCAGAGCATGATCCCCTCCCTTCAGAGACTGGGCCGCAGGGCAGTATTCCAACATGATAAGGACCACAAACACACCTCCAAGATGACCACTGCCTTGCTAAGGCAGCTGAGGGTAAAGGTGATGGACTGGCCAAGCATGTCTCCAGACCTAAACCCTATTGAGCATCTGTGGGGCATCCTCAAACAGAAGGTGGAGGAGCGCAAGGTCTCTAACATCCACCAACTCCAGGATTGCGTCATGGAGGAGGGGAAGAGGACTCCAGTGGCAACCTGAGAAGCTCTGGTGAACTCCATGCCCAAGAGGGTTAAGGCAATACACCAGGCAGGCCTTTCAGTTGGTATAAATATTTCTCTGAGCTTGCCATAAGGGTGGCCCAAGAGACGAATGCAAAAAAAGAAATAAATGATGTGCCAGTAAAACGCAGAAATGTCCCAAACCCAAAGTGCTTTCTGGCACCCCTAGGATGTCACCCCCAGGGGATAAATCACTGGGAGCTACTTGCTCCTCCAAGCCCCTGACCAAGTACAAGATGTTGTTTTATCCCTACCTGAAAGACAACTGGGAAAAAGGCAGGTAAACCAAGCCAGATTCAGCCCAGGAGGAAAGGTTCAAAACCGCCGTGTACCCCCCCCCCCCCCCCTTATTACATCGGGAATTACTAATCAGCACTCCTCCCCAGCATTCTGTTCCCGGAAACAGATAAGAATGGATACTACACTTGACCTTAGCCAAAAGCCAGAGAAACCGATCAACCTCAATGCCCACCCAAAACTATAATTTTAGCTCGCAACATAGTTGACTTTCACTATGAGTAAAATAAGAATTGTGCGGCAATCAATGTCCTCCTTTTAGGTTAGAATCTGGCTGCTATGGGCGACAAAGACCGTTCGATCGCACACCAGCTGCTGGCGGGGAATGTTACAACCCGATCTCATGGAAGCAGGCCACTTGGAACACGTCCTGCACTGTCCTCGACACTATCATTGGGCCCAAGGTTCACCCCAATGCCAACACAGTCATGGAGAACAATAGATTTTACCTCTGGCCCTTCCCCTCATTGCTGGAACAGGAAGTGAGTGGAAATCACCCCGAAGGTGATACAGATGATAAGAAATCTGATACGTGTTTTAAACCTTCCCAATTCTATCAAGAACGAAAAATACCATCAGTGGAAGTTTTTCTTTATTGCAGGCAAAATATTTTTCTAAATACCCACAGCACATGTGCAATGTTCACTCCTGGCATCTTTCAGATGTTTATGGGTGGGGTCATATGATAGGATGGGGTCATTCCATCAATCATAGGCAGATGCCAACATTTTCAAGTACACGGTCACCCTCCTGACTACTGTTTAACTTTAGGGTCTAATCCCATCCAGATTAACCACAAGAGATCTCAAGAGCGGGCAATCCTTGATAATAGAGTACAAGAACAAAGTAACAACAGTAAAAACAACAAATAACATTTCTCATACCAAGATGAATGTAGATATTGAATATAATGGTGCAGTAGAAACAGACCAGTGATTGCCAACTAGAGATCTTTGAGCTGTGGCTGGTTGACCTCTCGCCTGATTTTGCCTACATAGTTCCAGGGCCATCATCACTTAGAGCCAGCAGCATGACAACAGTGATCTTTTTAGATGTCTGCAAGGGTGGTACTCTGATCTCCATGGTAATTGGAGCATTCTTCCCACTGACCACCAATGTAAGGGACATTCTTCCCACTGATCACCAATGTAAGGAGCATTCTTCCCACTGATCACCAATGTAAGGAGCATTCTTCCCACTGATCACCAATGTAAGGGACATTCTTCCCACTGATCACCAATGTAAGGGACATTCTTCCCACTGATCACCAATGTAAGGGACATTCTTCCCCCTGACCACCAATGTAAGGGACATTCTTCCCACTGACCCCCAATGTAAGGGACATTCTTCCCACTGACCACCAATGTGAGGAAGATTCTTCCCCCTGACCACCAATGTAAGGGCATTTTTCCCACTGATCACCAATGTAAGGGACATTCTTCCCACTGAGCACCAATGTAAGGGACATTCTTCTTACTGACCACCAATGTAAGGGACATTCTTCCTACTGACCACCAATGTAAGGAGCATTCTTCCCACTGACCACCAATGTAAGGAACATTCTTCCCACTAACCACCAATGTAAGGGACATTCTTCCCACTGACCACCAATGTAAGGAGCATTCTTCCCACTGATCACCAATGTAAGGAACATTCTTCCCACTGATCACCAATGTAAGGAGCATTCTTCCCACTGATCACCAATGTAAGGAACATTCTTCCCACTGACCACCAATGTAAGGAACATTCTTCCCACTGACCACCAATGTAAGGAACATTCTTCCCACTACCCACCAATGTAAGGAACATTCTTCCCACTGATCACCAATGTAAGGAACATTCTTCCCACTGATCACCAATGTAAGGAACATTCTTCCCACTGACCACCAATGTAAGGAACATTCTTCCCACTACCCACCAATGTAAGGAACATTCTTCCCACTGATCACCAATGTAAGGAGCATTCTTCCCACTGATCACCAATGTAAGGAACATTCTTCCCACTGACCACCAATGTAAGGAACATTCTTCCCACTGACCACCAATGTAAGGAACATTCTTCCCACTGACCACCAATGTAAGGAACATTCTTCCCACTGACCACCAATGTAAGGAACATTCTTCCCACTACCCACCAATGTAAGGAACATTCTTCCCACTGATCACCAATGTAAGGAGCATTCTTCCCACTGACCACCAATGTAAGGAACATTCTTCCCACTGACCACCAATGTAAGGAACATTCTTCCCACTGACCACCAATGTAAGGAACATTCTTCCCACTACCCACCAATGTAAGGAACATTCTTCCCACTGACCACCAATGTAAGGAACATTCTTCCCACTGATCACCAATGTAAGGAACATTCTTCCCACTGACCACCAATGTAAGGAACATTCTTCCCACTGACCACCAATGTAAGGAACATTCTTCCCACTGACCACCAATGTAAGGAACATTCTTCCCACTACCCACCAATGTAAGGAACATTCTTCCCACTGATCACCAATGTAAGGGACATTCTTCCCACTGAGCACCAATGTAAGGGATATTCTTCCACTGACCACCACAACCCCCAATTATTTAATTTTACCAAAGGTCCCCTGAGACTTAAAAGTTATTTCCAGGGTTCCTCTGTGGTAATAAAATAGAGAAGGACTGAAACGGACGGTACCAATAACGGCACAGAAGAAAAAAAGTCCCACAAAATATTTACAAGTATTGTTTCTGTATCTTGTCAGCAAATATGAGATATTTCCTGTTCAGAACATTTCAGGAGTGGAGCCGTCATCGCGTTCTCCAGAAAACACCGCCACAAATAATCACAACAATTCAAATGACAACCCCCCCCCAGGAAAATCCTCTCTGGAATATGTATCACGAAGAAGAGTACGGCAAACATTTACCAGGAAGCCAATTATGACATCATCACTAAGGTTGGCAGCAGTTGCTTTACGGATAAATCAAACATTTTTCCAGACTATGAAAAGTGTAAACAGCGACATGGAATAAGATCCCATCGGAGAGGACGCGGCCTCTGGGCATATTACTGCTAAAATAACAATTCCAAGGCCGGCCGTCTAGGTTTCCGGCTGGATGTGTGAAATCCTGTGCACTGCATTTCCTGCAGGAAGACATTAGTGCCATTATTATGTGATTAATATGCCAAGCTGATCAATAGATCTCAGACACTGAGCGCAAAGCCAGTAACTGCAGGCAGTGCGGTCACCAGAGACGGGCCCAGTCTGTCCACTGGGAGCAGACACAACAGCTGTGGCCTTGCTGCACCACCTTCCGGGGGCTCGGTGTCTTCGGCATCATACAAGCTGATCTTACAGAATGTGGTTTTTATGCTTTCAGCCCTCCATACTTTGTGTCTCAGCAGATCCTCGGGTAAGATGCTGAAGAATAGAGCTGATCTACTCAGCCAATGCTGAATACCAGGAAAACAGACAGAGATTTACATACGTAGAGAGATTATATCCATCCAGTACCAAGATTTACACCGCTCAGCACCGCCCAATCAGGCAGAGCAGGAGTACTCATATTTTCTCAGTTGCTGTTCAGTAACCTTTTACAGGTCATGTCCCTGCCACAGATGGCATCCCTCTGCCATACTGCTATCCAGGTCCGGTGCTTCCACTAGGCAAACTAGGCAGCCGCCTAGGGCGCATTGCCACCTAGGGGCGCAGCCAGGAGTTGGCACTCTCTCTCCATCATGAATGATTATTGTGAGCTGAGGGGAGAGGTGGCGGTAGGGGAGGAAGAAGGGACAGAGAAAGATGCCAGGTGTCTTGGGCAGTGGTGGAACTATCAAGCCCTGGCTTTCCACCACTGTTGGAGGGGCCTCAAGAGGCAGGAATGGAGTCCACCAGAGTGCTGCCTGCATGATGATCCTCTTCAGCTGGAGCTGAGCGGCCTTAACCCCAGGCAGGAAGTGACTCTCTACACTGAGCTGGTGGGCAGCCGTTCATTTCCCTGGGTTGGTATTAAGCAGGGAGCGGAGGAGAGCTGAACCTGAGCCGGAGCTCGGCACTGGAGGGCGGAACCTTTACTGGGGCAGAAGCGACGAGGCACCGGAATGGTCTGAGGAGGTTGGTGATTAAGGAGGTGCGGCGCTGTCTGACTGCTGCTTTTCCCTCCACCAGGAGCCGGTTGGAGCTGTGGTGAGCACCGTGGTCCAGGAGAGGAGCATCCTGGGAGAAGGAATCGGCAGGATCACTGAAGGAGGGCAGAGTGGGGGCCACTCTCTTCATACCGCCCAGTTAAGTGTCCCCAGAAGAGGGGATCGGGGTCCATGGGTGTTACATGGAGCATCCCTGGTATGAAAGGGAATCAGGGTCACCAGGTGTGCCATGGGAAATCAGAGCCACCAGGTGTGACATGGAGGATAGGGGTCACCGGGTGTAACAGGAGTTCGGGGTCACCAGGTGTGCCATGAGGAATCGGGGTCCCCAATTGTGACACGGAGGAACATCAGGGTCCCCAACTGTGACATGGAAAAACATCAGGGTCTGACATAGAGGAACATTGGGGTCACTGAGTATGACAGCATGACATGGAGGAACACAGGGGTCCCTGAGTGTGACATGGAGGAACATCAGGGTCAGTGGGTATGACAGCATGACATGGAGGAATATTGGGGTCCAAGTGTGTGATATAGAAAGACATCAAAGTCCCTGGGTGTGACACGGAGGGACATTAGGGTCCCCGAGTATGACATGGAGGAATATGGGGGGTCACTGGGTATGAAAGCATAACATGGAGGAACCATCGGATCAGGGTCACTGGGTTTGACATAGAGCAGTTTTTAACCCCTTCCCCTTTTTTTTGGGGGGGGGCGCAAGTAGCTGGTCTTGCGTAGGGCGTAAAATAGTCTAGCACCGGCCCTGCTGCTATCTACCTCCATCAGAATGCTCCTAGTGTCCATGAGTACCAGAGGATTTACCTAAGGGTCTGCCTGAGAGAGGGGGGGACCCCTCCAGAAGTCAGGGGATCAAGGAGCTAGCACACACATGAAGTGTATCAGTAAAGGGGGTGGAGATCAAAATGACACAGGAGGACCAGAGGGGGCAATCAAAAGAACACAGGAGGACCAGAGGGGGCAGTCAAAATGACACAGGAGAATCAGAAGGGGGGGGGGGGAGATCAAAATGACACAGGAGAATCAGAAGGGGGGGGATCAAAATGACACAGGAGGATTAGAGGGGGCAATCAAAATTACACAGGAGGATCAGAGGGGGGCAATCAAAATTACACAGGAGGATCAGAGGGGGGCAATCAAAATGAAACAGGAGGATCAGAGGGGGGCAATCAAAATTACACAGGAGGATCAGAAGGGGGGGGGGGGGGAGATCAAAATGACACAGGAAGATGTAATTTGCTGGTTTGTGATGACAACTACTACCGTACCGTATACAGGTAATACATTTCCTTTTTTTCTTGTTCAACAATAAATGTGTACCGTATTCTTCTTCATGGAAAAATAAGACATCCCCTGAAAATAAGACCTAACGCATCTTTGGGAGCAAAAATTAATATAAGATACGGTCTTATTTTAGGGGAAACAGGGTAGTAAGCTGAGACGGACCTGTCATCCGCCTGCTCAGCAGGGATCGGCGGATCGATCCCCGCTGAGCAAAACGGAGTTCGCCGGGTGGAAAGCCAGTGTGAAAGGACCCTTAGTTTGTTGAGACATCTGTTTGAAAAACATTCCCCCTTCTATTTCTAGCTTCCGCCTTCTTGAGTAAGGGCAGATGAGTCATGTAGCATTTACTTCCTTGAATCCATTTTCCCTTAACTCAGGCATGCAGGCAGGAGGGTGTGCTTAGCAGAGAAAGCCCCTCCTCCCCGCCTTAAAGTGGTAGTATACAGATTTTTGTGACTTTTACCTACAGGTAAGCCTATAATAAGGCTTACCTGAAGGTACAATTAATATCTCCTAAACCTGCACGGTTTAGGAGATATTTGCACTGCATGCAGCCGCTGACGCTAGCGGACCTTCAGAGTTCCTTGCCGGGAAGTTGCCGGAAAGCTAAAACCCCGCGTGCATGCGCGGGGTGACGTCATCGCGGCTTCGGCCACTCACATCGCCGGAGCCGCCGAACCCGGAAGAGACTCTGAGGGATCATGCCCGCTCCCACAGCGGTGTCTGGGGGTCCGTGTCGGGGCTTCGTTTTAAGGTACGCATTTCATAATGAGCTAGTATGCAATGCACAATAGCTCATTATGCCTTTGTCTTGCAGGGTTTTTTTTTTTTTTTTTTGAGTATACTACCGCTTTAAGAGTGAGAGTACTAATCCTCAGTCATTGTAGTTACCTGTAATGTTTTACAGGCACATGCTTGCAATTCCATATTTCCATGACGGTACTCTATAGATGGCGCTGTACCACTCTAATAGTAATCTTGCATGCAACTAGGTGCTGTCAGATTGCTAAATAATAACAGATCAAATCAGTCACAGGATAAGTCACCCAGAGAGAGGGTCGATATCATTCATAGCTGACCTGCACGGAGACAAGGAGAACACAATCACTGTGCAGCATTACTAAGGATGGAACCTGAATTAGATGATAGGAAGACACAAGTGTCCATGTGTACGAAGGAACAGTAATGACAATTCAGCTACCAGATTGTTCGGGGCACATCGGTCTACCTCCTGCTAGAAAGCCAACAAATCTGGCTGCTCTCTTCTCCTCCGGTCTTCATAGAAGGAGCTCATTATGCCGCGGCTACAGAATGGGATTCTGGCTCTCCATCAAAGAGCAATCAGACCAATCAGCGGATTTAGGACAGTTTGTGAGAAGGACACAAAGCCGTCTTCATCATCGCATACCAGTGAAATTCTTCTAGAACAACGCTCGGGGAAAATGAATACAACTTCCACTAATTGCCAATTAAAAGTAATTTCTCCAGAGAAGTGAGAGTGACGAATGGCAAGGAAGCCTTCACCAACTTTTCCGATTTCTCTTCTACCAACATTCAGGAAAGGACGGCTGCTAGAAGTCTTATTCGCCGTTACTGAACGGATTACTGTGCAATGGTTACCTCTGGAAGAGTTGACGTTTTAGATCTCTGCCAATCAGTGCCGAGCAGAACAGGTGAAGAGGCCAAAACATGCAATGTGGTGAAAACCAGCGTGCAGAAATGTCAGAGCCTATCAAGCTGATTCCTTCTTACAAACGGCAATTTAACCCATTCAATACCAGGCACTGTCACCCCCCCCCCCTTTCTGCCCAGGGCAATTTTCAGCATTCAGCGCTGTCGCACTTTGTATGAGAATTGCGCGGTCATGCAACACTGTACCCATGTGAAATGTTTATCCTTTTTTTCACACAAATAAAGCTTACTTTTGGTGGTGATTAATCACTACTCTAAACAAATGATAATAAAAAAAATACATTTCTTAATTGCTGTTATGTTTTGAAAATAAGTAATTTTTCTTCTTCACTGATGTGCACCAATAGGCTGCATTCATGGGCGCCAATGGGGCTGCATTCACGGGCGCCCATGGGGCTGCATTCACGGGCGCCCATGGGGCTGCATTCACGGGCGCCAACGGGGCTGCATTCACGGGCGCCAACGGGGCTGCATTCACGGGCGCCAACGGGGCTGCATTCACGGGCGCCAACGGGGCTGCATTCACGGGCGCCAACGAGGCTGCATTCGCGGGCGCCAACGAGGCTGCATTCGCGGGCGCCAACGGGGCTGCATTCGCGGGCGCCAACGGGGCTGCATTCGCGGGCGCCAACGGGGATGCATTCACGGGCGCCCATTGCTGGAATTTCAATACTGGATACTGGGATTTCCATGCTGGATACTGGGATTTCCATACTGGATACTGGGATTTCCATACTGGATACTGGGATTTTCATGCTGGAATTTCAATACTGGATACTGGGATTCCTATACTGGATACTGGGATTTCCATGCTGGAATTCCTATGCTGGATACTGGGATTTCCATGCTGGAATTCCTATGCTGGATACTGGGATTTCCATGCTGGATACTGGGATATCTATATTGCGATTTCCATGCTGGATACTGGGATTTCCATGCTGGATACTGGGATTTTCATGCTGGATACTGCGATTTTCATGCTGGAATTTCAATACTGGATACTGGGATTCCTATGCTGGATACTGGGATTTCCATGCTGGATACTGGGATATCTATACTGCGATTTCCATGCTGGATACTGGAATTTCCATGCTGGAATTTCAATACTGGGAACTGGGATTTCCATGCTGGATACTGGGATTTTCATGCTGGATACAGGGATTTCCATGCTGGAATTTCAATACTGGGATTCCTATACTGGATACTAGGATTTCCATGCTGGAATTTCAATACTGGATACTGGGATTCCTATACTGGATACTAGGATTTCCATGCTGGAATTTCAATACTGGATACTGGGATTCCTATACTGGATACTGGGATTTCCATGCTGGAATTTCAATACTGGATACTGGGATTCCTATGCTGGATACTGGGATTTCCATGCTGGATACTGGGATATCTATACTGCGATTTCCATGCTGGAAACTGGGATTTCCATGCTGGATACTGGGATTTCCATGCTGGAATTTAAATACTGGATACTGGGATTTCCATGCTGGAATTTCAATACTGGGATTCCTATACTGGATACTAGGATTTCCATGCTGGATACTGGGATTTCCATGCTGGAATTCCTATACTGGATACTAGGATTTCCATGCTGGAATTTCAATACTGGGATTTCTATACTGGATACTAGGATTTCCATGCTGGAATTCCTATACTGGATACTGGGATTTCCATGCTGGATACTGGGATTTCCAGATACTCTGCAGACAGAGAGGAAGCCATCCTAGCAGAATCTGGGACGAAGGAGAATACAGAGCAGACTCCAGAGGTAGAGGGAAGAGAATTGATGCTGCAGAGGACTAAAGCTGGAGAGTATAATCCCCCTCACTCCAGGGCCGCATTATATGAGCCTGAACACCTCCCTTAGCAACCAGTGCCCTCCCCCTAGCAACCACAGTGCAAGAATGGCTGTGTCACTGCGCCTGCAAGACAGATCCTACAGAGAGCTGAGGAAGGCGGATATGAGTAGAATAATAATTGTTATAATAATAATATGCTGGCCAGACACAAACAGGTTATTTTTCGTTAAGTCTGCGGGCTGAACACAGAGCATCGAACAGATTCCTCCATCCACGCTATACCGTGCTGCGCTTATAGTAGATTGACAGTCATTTATAATTAGGGGTTGTTGCCATTTTTTATATCACAGGATATTGTGTAGCTGTTTATAGGACACACAATTCCAGTAAAAAAATATATATACTTAGAGAGGAAGTAAAGCTTCCTCTGTAACTTGAACCAATAGGTAAAGCCTATGATAAGGACTACCTATAGAGGTACTGTAAATATCTCCTAAACCTGCACCGTTTAGGAGATATTTACTTTGCATGCAACCAGTGACATCACTGTCACATGCGCTCTGAAGGAACGGCCACCCGTGCCGTGAATGGCGGCTCCCGCGCACACGCACGGAAGTAACATCATCGGATGGCAAGGGGACACAAACCCGGAAGGAAGATGGGTGAACATGTCGGCCGGGTCAGAGGTGAGCAGGCGGCGCTGTGGGGGCTTCATTCTAAAGTAAGTATTTAATAATGAGTTAGTATGCGATGCATACTAGCTCATTATGCCTGTCTTTAAGGTTTTTTTTTTTGTTTTTTTTATTTATTTATTTTTTTTACAACCTCTTTAAAGTGGTTGTAAACCTTTCCATATCCCCAGTGAAGCGACTGGCCACAGGTGATAAACAGAGATGAAACAAATCCTCCTACATACGTTTTACCAGTTTATCTGCAGCCTTCTCTATATGTCCGCACAACGGCGACAAACAAATTTAAATGCCTTTACAGGTTACCACTTGATATTTACAGAGGAGGCCTGGTGCTAGAATTACTGGCCATGATTCGATGTTGGTAGCGATACCTCACATGTGTGGGACCAATGCACGCATTTGTCTTTGCTCTCTAGCACAAGGAGGTGAGGGCACTTTACAGTTTTTTTTTTTTTTTTTTTATTATTATTGTTTTTATAATTATTATTGCTGCTGTTTTTTTTTTTTTTTTTTTTTTTTTTTTACATTTATTGCTGTCAAAAGGAATGTAAACATCCTTGTGACAGCAATAGGCATGTGACAGGTACTCTTTATGGAGGGATCTGGGGGTCAAAAGGACCACAAATCCCCCGTCTGCACTTGAAAGCATTCAAAACACCAAGATCTGCATTTTTGAACACTTTTGATTTTCAAAAAAAAAAAATGATGCCGTTGACATCCAGGTAAACCAGATGTCATCGCTTCCAGGTTACCATAGTGGAGAACTGATGAAAGCCGATTCCAGCTTTGTATGGGTCTCTGACTAGCTGACAGATGTGCCAGGTTGTAGCTCGGGTTCCCCGGTGGGACAGGAGAGCCTGAGAGAGGCATTGAAGGCAGGGGGAGGGGGGCGTCCCCTCCCACTGCCTTTAATAGCATCAGAGTGGCTAGTTAGTTGCTATAACAAGAGAGCCGACCGTCGACTCTAAAAAATGGTACCGGGGTGAAGCCTGCAGCTGGCAGCAAGCATTACACCGGTACAACCACTTGAAGACAAATGCCGTACCAGGCATGTGATTTGGCTTGAAGTGGTCAAATCCATTCAAAGACCAGAATCTATAAAGCTTTTCTGAGCGTTCAGAAAATTAAAGGGGATGTACTTTTATGCCCCGATCCAAACAACATCCCCCAACTTCATTCATAAACAGACACATCACAGCATAGTGAAGGTGGGTCTGATGAGGAGTCTTTTTCTCCTCACTGTACATTAGGGATCGACCGATTATCGGCAAAGCTGATATATCGAGGGCCAATCTGCACTTTCCCCGATATATCGGAATCAGCCCCTGAGGTTAGATATTGCGGATATTTCAGGAAAGTGCTTGTACCGGAGTGATGGGTGCAGCTAGAGACATCACCCCGGTACCGGCGTCCATAGCCGATGGTCGGCTGTCTTGTAATGACAACGGATGCGGCTGAGAAGCCACTCGGCTGACATTACAAGGAGCGGGAGGAGACGTCATCGTCCAACCCCCACCCCCCGGCCGCCTTCCGTGGCTCACCCGTCCCACCGGGAGACCCGGGCACCCTACCTGCATGGCCGCCAAACGCCCAATCAAAGCCGCATTCAGCTCTGATCGGGTCTCCATGTAAAAACCCGGTCATGACATCACTTCCGGGTACTCTGTGCCAAATCCAAATGACAGCATTCAAAACAGCCAAACTTGGTGTTTTGAATGCTTTTAAGTGCAGAGGAGGGGTTTGGGGTCTTTTAGACCCCCAGATCCCTCCACAAGAGTACCTGTAAAAAAAAAAAAAAAAAAAAAGAAAAATTTTTAAATGTCTGAAAATATCGGCACATATCGGCCGACACTGACATGCGATGACCAAAATATCGGTAATAAAAAAACGATATCAGTTTCACATCCGACACCTTGAATACACGATTAGTGTATTCAAATGTGAAGGACAAACTCACTTCAGGTGCAAGAGAAGGTTTTCTATTTTTATGGCCACTGAGTGCACGCGTCTCATACACCACCTCCCTCCCTCCCTCCTTGCCTTCCTCGTCAGTGTTCCACTTTTCTTTTCTCAGTCTCTGTTACATTGTTCTGCAGTTGCTCTCCTTAACCACTTAAGCCCCGGAAGATTTTACCTCCTTCCTGACCAGGGCCTATTTTGCGATTCGGCACTGCGTGACTTTAACGGACAATTGCGCAGTCATGCGACGTTGTACCTAAACAAATTTGACGTCCTTTTTTTTCCCACAAACAGAGCTTTCTTTTGGTGGTATTTGATCACCTGTGCGATTTTTTGATCATGCGCTATAAACAAAAAAAGAGCGTAAATTTTGCAAAAATAACAATATTTTTCACATTTTATTTATATGAAATTCCCCCCAAAAAAATGTGAAAATCCAAATTTTTTAACATTTTAGGCCAATTTGTTTTATGCTACATATGTTTGGTAAAAAAAAAAAAAAAAGAAAAAAAAAAATCGCAAAAAGGGTATTTTGATTGGTTTGCGCAAAAGTTATCGCGTTTACTAACAAAGGGAAAGATTTTTGTAATTTTTGGCGTTTTTTTTTTTTTTAACGAGTAATGGCGGTGATCTGCGATTTTTTTTGTGGGACTGCGACATTGCGGCGGACAGATCGGACCCTTGACCGACATTTTTGGGGTTACCAGAGACATTACTACAGTAATCAGTGCTATACATATTAGGGCTGCTGAATATAATCGCCGAATCGATGCATCGCGATGCGACCCTTCGCGATTCTGCATCGATTCGGGGTGGTTGAATAATCGATTACCTAATGACGTCACTTCCGGGGGCGGGGACAGAAGTGACATGGCGGCGCTGGCCGGGCTTGTGGGATACGGAGCTCCTCCTCGCGGCGCAGGAGGAGAGGAGAGGAGGAGAGCGAAGCTATCAGTGCTCTCTCTGGCCCCGGGATACACACGGCACGCCCACTTAGCACGCTGCTGCCCGACCGCCCGCTCTGACAGCACGGCCGCCCAAAGTCGAGGCCTTCCCAGCTCGGTACACTTCTGTAGTGCCCCTAGTTGTAGTACAGTTGGCCCTGGTAAGGAGGAATGCTGGGCTCTGTAGTCCCCCTAGTTGTAGTACAGTAGGCCCTGGTAAGGAGGAATGCTGGGCTCTGTAGTCCCCCTAGTTGTAGTATAACAGGCCCTGGTAAGGAGGAATGCTGGGCTCTGTACATTCCTCCTTACCAGAGCCTGTTATACTACAACTAGGGGGACTACAGAGCCCAGCATTCCTCCTTACCAGGGCCTACGGTACTACAACTAGCATCAGGTAACTCTTCTAACCTGATGTGGCCTGCTCTAAAGGGGGATCTATGAGGGGACCTGCTCTACTAAAGGGGGATCTAGGGGGGGACCTGCTCTACTAAAGGGGGATCTAGGGGGGGACCTGCTCTACTAAAGGGGATCTCTGGGGATGCTGGCCTGCTCTAAAGGGGGATCTATGGCGACCCTGCAATAAAGGGGATCTATTCCATAGATCCCCCTTTAGAGCAGGGTCTCCATAGATCCCCCTTTAGAGCTCAGTTCCCCTGGATCCCCTTTAGGACAGGCCCAGGCTCCCCATAGATCTCCTTTAGAGCAGGGTCCCCATAGATCCCCCTTTAGAGAAGGGTCCCCATAGATCCGCCTTTAGAGAAGGTCACCTTAGATCCCCCTTTAGAAAAGGGTCCTCATAGTAATCGTGATGCATCGCGGAATCGAATCGTATCGAATCGCGACCCTAATAATCGTAATAGCATCGAATCGTGAGGTAAGTGAAGATGTGCAGCCCTAACACATATGCACTGTTACTGTAAAAATGACACTGGCAGGGAAGGAGTTAACTGTATTGGAGAGGGAGGGGTTAAGTGTGTCCTAGGGGCGTGTTTCTAACTGTGATTGGACATGGCTACTATTGTAAAAACAGAGATCAATGGTCCTACATAGTAGAACCGTCTGATCATTTTTACACCGGGGAGAATGACAGGGGGCTTGTTTACACTAGCCGCCTGCCTTTCTCCCTCTCCACCGACGATCGCCGAGTGACCGGCGGACATCGGGTCCGCAGGTCACACACACTGACCTGTTAGGGAAGGACCCGGGGCGGGCGCGCGCTCGCCCGCTGTTCCGTGAAAAAACCATACCCGTGAGAAAACCATACCCTCGTCACTTCCGGAGGGTATGGATTTCTCACGGCAGTGTGTTTAACGTTATACTTGCCGCCGTTACATTAAAACAGCTCTTCTGCACTATGAGTGATCTCCGCTCCTCTCCCTGTCACTTCCCTGATCTGGGGTAATAAATATAAAAGCGGATCACGGAGCCGACATTTACATCTCATACACCCGCCGCCGCTTTCATATTTATTAGCCCACATCAGGAAAGTTACAAGGATAGGAGTGGAGATGTCTCATAGTGCAGCCGCGCTGTTTTATGTAACCGCCGCAAGTTTAACATTACTTTCACTACTGTAATTATTTCATACCTTCTGAGCATGCGCACTTGTCGTCTTCTCTGCTCTTCCATGATGTTTCCGGCTCTCTGAGCATGCGCACTCCTTCGCTGCTCAGCTGTTTCTCACAGGAAGTGACGAGGGTATGGTTTCTTCACGGGGTATGGTTTTTTAACGTTACACCGCTATTGGCTCACAAGCTGGTGACAGGCTAGTGACGTACCGGTACGTCACTTTGCCTGGCCTGGGCTGACCCCTGCAGTATATGTACTTGCGGCGGTCGGCAAGTGGTTAAAGTGATACTACACACAATGTTTAATTTACACTCTCCCTTCTATTTCTGTATATGGATGATACTTACATCACTGTAATTATTTCAATTTAAAAAAAAACATCTAAGTTTCCTATTCGATATCCAGCAGTCACATGACCCAGCTCTCTCCCAGCCTGTCTGCAGGGAAACATAAGCAGGAGGAGCTTCTAGTCCTCTGCTGCTGGTCACATGTTCACAATAAACAAAAGACAGCCCCATTGGATACAGAGTAAAAATAAATAATAAAAATAAACGGTTTAAAATTGTAATACAAATATATATTTGATATTAAATCTTTATTATTTTTTGGCAATACCATGGTGTGGGCGGATTTCTGCCAGTCACAGGCTGTGTCAAACCACTCAAGCCTGTGTCTTAGAATAAGAGGGAGGTGAAGCCTCCAAGGGCAGGCAGTTACACGCTGACAGGAAGTATCAATGAACTACCTTGAGTGCTCAACAGCGCTCCCCTGGTAATTCACTGATAACTACAAGCCCACAGCTCCAGATCCTAAAAGTTTGGAATGATATCAAACTAAAGCCAGGTGACTTGTGTATTGTTAATGAACATTTATATATAAGGATACTGTATACAAAACAAATTCTCCTGCGCTCAACGGAGATGTGGTGGTGGTGGAAAGTCTCTATGGTATATGCACAGATTTGCTGTCCTCCTGGGGAAGGAGAAACCCAATGGAAACACTGTATAAAGAGCAAAAAGAGGGCGCACCGACCTTGTTCATTACCCAAATGGAATTTATTAAAATGAAATAAGAAGAGATATACTCAAAACCCAAAAACTGGTAAAAGCATTTAGATCCAAAATGGACCCAAAGCAACCAGGTCTCTAGGACAGTGACCAGCATGCCAGAGGACCTTCCGAATGGCTTACGTGTTTCGAGGGGAGATCCCCCTTCTTTAGGGTTAAGGCAGTGCTGGATAATAATGGTGGCCACACAAAATATTGACACTTTGGGCCCAATTTGGACATTTCCACTTAGGGGTGTACTCACTTTTGTTGCCAGCGGTTTAGACATTAATGGCTGTGTGTTGAGTTATTTTGAGGGGACAGCAAATTTACACTGTTATACAAGCTGTACACTCACTACTTTACATTGTAGCAAAGTGTCATTTCTTCAGTGTTGTCACATGAAAAGATAGAATAAAATATTTACAAAAATGTGAGGGGTGTACTCACTTTTGTGTTTTACCGTACGTCTTACCTCTGTTCTTGCCAAGAGTTTCTCCACCAAGTACTAAGTAATGTTTTGCTTGGGGATCAAATACTTATTTTACTCACTGAACTGAAACACAATTTATAACATTTGTATCATGAGTTTTGGTTGATATTCTGTCTCTATCATTTAAAAAACCCCTATGATAAAAATGATATACCCTTCAAGTAGGCAAACTTACAAAATCTGCAGGGGATCAAATAATTGTTTTCCACACTGTAACACTTCCTTACTTAACCACTTCTGGACTGGAAGGTTTTGCCCCCTTACTGACCAGGCCATTTTATGCGATATGGCACCGCGGTACTTTGACAATTGCGCGGTCGTGCGACACTGTACCCAATTAAAATGTATGTTCTTTTTTCAGCTTTCTTTTGGTGGTATTTGATCAACTCTGCGGTTTTTATTTTTTGCGCTATAAACAAAAAACACCGACAATTTTGAAAAAAAATAAAAGAATAATTTTTTTTTACCTTCTGCTATATAACACAGCCAATAAAAAAATTAAATTTTTTCAACAATTTAGGCCAATATGTATTTTGCTACATATTTTTGGCAAAAAATTGGGATTTTTGACTTACCGTAAAATCCATTTCTCTGATGTTCATTTACGGACACAGCTTCTGATCTCCATAACCGTTGGGTAATTTCCTTTGGATGTTTAGGCCTGGGTCACAGTGAAGGCAACACAATGTCTTCATTCAAATTAAAATCAGAGACAACCTTTGGAAGAAACGATGGACGGGCGAAGAACCACCTTATCTCTGTGAATCACCAGGTAAGGTGAACAACAGGATACCGACGCCAGTTCCGACACCCTGCGCGCAGAGGGGATAGCCACCAAAAAGGCCACCTTCTGGGACAGCATAAGCAGGGGAATCTTCTGAAGATTCTCAAAGGGAGGCTTTTGGAAGACCAAAAGCACCAAATTGAGGTCCCAAGGCAGCAACAGAGACTGCATTGGAGGAACCAAATGTCGGACACACTGAAGAAAGGTACGCACCAGGGAGTGTGTGGCCAAGGGTCAATGGAAAAACATCGCCAAGGCCGACACCTGGCCCCTAAAGGTACTCAAGGCTAATTTCTGTTCAACCCCCCCAGTTGAAGGAAGGTCAAGATCTGAGCCACAGAGAAAGAGCGAGGATGAACCTTAAGAGACTCTCACCACGCAAAGTACGTCTTCCATGTACGATGGTACTTCTTTCTAGAAGTAGATTTCCTAGCTTTTAACAGTGTAGGAATCACCAACTCAGATAAACCTCTATCCTTCAGCACCTGGCGTTCAACAGCCAAGCCGTCAAAGCCACCGACTGTAAAGCAGGATGGCAGATCGGTCCTTGGGATAGCAGATCCTCCCTGAAAGGAAGCGTCCAAGGAACATCGGGGACCAGCCACACCAGATCGGCGTACTGAGCCCGGCGAGGCCAGTCCGAAACCACTAAGATGGCCGGAATCCCTTCTGCCTTAATCCTGCATAGAAGTCTTGGCAGAAGGCATAAATCAGACCATACCGATCGCACTGGGCCACTGATGAAACACCTCTGGGTGAAGGGAACACTCCCCTTGGTCCAACGCCTGCCGACTGAGGTACTCCGCCTGCCAGTTTTCCACCCCGGAAATGTGTATGGCGGAGAAGGCTGGAACAAATCGTTCTGCCCACGTTAGAATGCCGGCTATCTCCAGAGCCGCAAGGACACTTCTTGTGCCCCCTTGGTGATTGACATAAGCCACGACCATGGCATTGTCCGATTGAATGTGCACTGGACAACCCTGAAGATGATCCGTCCAATGGTACAGAAACAGTCTGATCGCTCAGAGTTCCAAGACATTGATCGGTAGTCTGGACCAGTGCCCAGATCCCCTGAGCAAAATGCTTACAGGACGGGTCCCCAGCGGTGGCCACTGTCCAATACAAGGGGAGGAAGGATTTGCCCAGTCGAAGCGCCGGAGAACAAAACCGCCATATCCGGGTCTTCTTCGTTCCCCCAACTCAGCTATATCTGATTGTCCAGAGACTGCGGAGTCTTGTACTATTTGGCCAGAATCTCCCTTTTCAGGGACCTCATATGGAACTGTGCCAACAGAACCGCCTGGAAGGTAGATACCATAAAGCCCAGCACCCGCATGCAATCCTGGAGGGACGACCATCTGCTGGACAGCAGGAGACGAATTGCAGCCTGCAACTTCTGGAGTTTGTCCAGAGGAAGGAGCACTCTGGCTAAGGCAGAGTCCAGAGTCAGGCCCAGATAGTCCAGCTTTGCGGACGTAACCAGAGCAGATTTCTGAAAATTCAGACGTGTAAAACACTGCAAAGGACAACCCCCACTGTGCTGGCAGTACCACCCGTTCGCCAGGTACAAACACCAAGTGATCCTCCGCAGAGGTGGAGAGAACCCTACCAGACTCACCACCCAGCAGAAATAGGCATCTGCAGCCACCAGGATAATCTGCACTCCATGTGTGTCGATCAGGAAGTGAAAGGATCCAGGATTTAGCTCAAGGGGATGAGGGTCTCCCTCTGCCGAAATTACCGCACACAGGGCCCCACTGTCATGGCCGCCACTATTTTCAAGGGCAAAGCACCACAAAATGGCCGCCGGACTACACAAACATGGCCGCAGTGCATAGAAACACAAAGGCTACAACAGAATTGGTGGCCCCGCACGGCACCACGAGGCTTACAGGGACACAGGAGGGAACCCAGGCCTCAAGGACAGATTCAGGCAGGACAGGGGCCCTGTGGTAGGAGCACTCACCAGGTACAACCCCTGCACAGTCGAACGTCAAGTCCGAGGCAGCGCATCCCCCCCCCGCTCCCCCATCACCAGCATAGCGCCCTGCCCCTACCCCAGAAGGTGGACCTAACCCCTCAAACAGCCCAAACATTTGTGGAGGGGGGGTGGTGTAGGATGGGGGACAGATGAAAAGGGGGGGTGCCTGACAAAGGAGGGGAACGCGGGAGTTCGACTATCCCAAGGAGGGGACCATGTCCACCCCAAAACCCTCCAGGGGGAGAGGGGGGACAGCTACTCACCATACCAGGAAGCCACCGCTCTAGACAGAACCACTCTCCATCGAAATGGGTGGCTGTCGGCCAGGAGGAACACAGCAACTCGGGCTGAGACCCGGTTGTATGCGAGGCCCCATCCAGTGGGGCTATGTTGCGGCCGACCTATCGCGGAGCTGAGGTCTGCGTGCGCTCGCTGGGCAGACTGGTGTTACCATTGGATCTAGATTATCCAGCCAACCAGTTGATTGTAGATCTCACCGGAAAAAAAAAAAAAAAACAGGAGAAAAAAAATTCTATATAAGAAGAAAAAAATTGCCAGGACCAAAGATCCCAGCAAGGAACTAGGTCCTTACTCCTGACTAGGCAGAAAAAACTGCCTATAGCAGAGAGAGGGAGTGTACTCCCTGGGACTGCCCATGGGCGTAGCCAGACTTTTTTTCTGCCTAGTGTCCTACTCCTATAAGGGGGGCAGTATACCCCAATGGTTATGGAGTTCAGAAGCTGTGTCCGTCAATGAATCAAAGAAAAATCCCAATAACTGTATATTTGATTGGCTGGCGCAAAAGTTATAGCGTCTACAAACGATGCAATAATTTTATGGAATTTTTATTTTTTACTAGTAATTGTGGTGATCAGCATATTTTAGTGGGATTGCGACGAACAAATCGGACATCTGATACTTTTTGGGGACCAGTGACATTATTACAGTGATCAGTGCTAAAAGAAATGCATGATCACTGCACTAATGACACTGGCAGGAAAGGGGTTAGCATCAGGGGTGCTCAAAGTGTTAAGTGTGTCCCTAGGTTCTACTTGCTAACAGTGTTGGGGGAATACAGAGATCCTGGTTCCTGCTCAGCAGGAACACAAGAATTTCATCTTGTCCCCTTAGCAGAACGGCGATCTGCCTTGTTCACATAAGCAGATCGCAGCTCTGCCTCTCCTTGGGATTATCGCGGGTGGCGTTGATTAACATCTCTTCTAGCCAATCACGGCGTGATCACGCCATCTAGTGGCTACTAAAAGAAACGACAGACAGGTACGTTGTTTCATGCAATAGCGCCACTTTGGCACAGTATATACGCAGCGGCCTCTTAGCAAGTGGTTAAAAATTATGCTGGTGCAGAAAGAGTGCTTCTGGAATGACACCTCTGGAGGGAAAAGCTCCTCCCACTCCTATTCTGGTCCTCATCATTTCATTCCATAAGTATTTTTAATGTCTTAGGGCACCTCTGGCATGCCGGGATGGGTTTCGTCATCTTTGTATTATTTGGAAAAGAAGATTTCACAATTTCTGCAAATTGCAGCTTTGCTCTGTGGAAAGGTTTCCAAACTCTACATGTTTGTTAGTCTCACCATTTTACTGAGAGTTAAAAAGGTAAACATTATTCTGGGATGGTGGAGAACATGAATAGGAATCATTTGAAGGTTAAAAAAGATAAACTAATTTGTCAGACAAATTTACCCTCTTACCTGTTCATTAAGGTCTGAGAGAATAGAACCTATCATCTACTGTATCCCAACAATCACCCAACTGAAGGAGGTACAAGATGGAGCCCATATGGAAACAAAACTGTAGACTTTCCTCTGCAATGCCCACTAGTGGCAGAAATGCATATTTCTCTTGAGAGCTGCATTGAGAAGTACAGTGCTACTTGAACTGTATTCCAGGATTTGCTTGTCTTCTGCTGAGAGAACTTGCAATAATTTAAGACTTCATATAAAGTGTCATTGTCATTATTTATCATTGTAAAAGAACAATTTTCACACTGTGTTCCCTAAATTTTCTTGGGGGGGGGGGGGGGGGGTGGGACCGCTTTAAAAAAAAAAAATAATTTTTCCCCAATTTTTATGTTTTTTTTCCAGGCCTTCCTATCTCTGGGTGAGACCAGCCAAAAAAGGTCTGAAACTGTGTTGCGGCCTTCACTATATCAGGTTCTTTGCCGCCATCCCTTGTATTGCCAAAACAAGGACTGTGGACAATCTAACCAAAAAACAACAGACCAGGGAAGCCCATGCCCTAGCAGTGCAATAAACTTCTTTATCAGGCAAAGATAAAATTACACAATTAAATCACAAACTCCTGGAATGACACAGAGCTCATCACACAACTGTGAGAGTCCACCTTCAGAACTCCTGTAAAGATGCCACTAGATATATGCATTTCACTCAGCTAATGGCTCCTCTCTGCTTGTCTGTCTTAGGAAAGAATGAGACGAGCGGGGAGCAGGCTGCATTAGCGGCTTGTGTATGACAGCTGCGGGTGATATGGAGGACCGGCAATTGTTCAGTAGAGAAGTGCACCTGAAAGAGGCTGTGTGGGTTGCCATAGGTGTGAGGTTGCGGGCCACAGGTTGAGCATAGATAGGTTAGATGATGCTGGATGTACTCCAGCCAGGAAATTAAGCGGGCTCTATCTGATTTGCTAAAACTTCTAATGTACAGGTCCCTCTCAAAAAATGAGCATATTGTGATAAAGTTCATTATTTTCTGTAATGTACTGATAAACATTAGACTTTCATATATTTTAGATTCATTACACACAACTGAAGTAGTGCAAGCCTTTTATTGTTTTAATATTGATGATTTTGGCATACAGCTCATGAAAAACCAATATTCCTATCTCAAAAAATTTGCATATTTCATCCGACCAATAAAAAAAAAAGTGTTTTTAATACAAAAAAAGTCAACCTTTTTCAGAACAATGTTCAGTTATGCACTCAATACTTGGTCGGGAATCCTTTTGCAGAAATGACTGCTTCAATGCGGCGTGGCATGGAGGCAATCAGCCTGTGGCACTGCTGAGGTGTTATGGAGGCCCAGGATGCTTCGATAGCGGCCTTGAGCTCATCCAGAGTGTTGGGTCTTGCGTCTCTCAACTTTCTCTTCACAACATCCCACAGATTCTCTATGGGGTTCAGGTCAGGAGAGTTGGCAGGCCAATTGAGCACAGTAATACCATGGTCAGTAAACCATTTACCAGTGGTTTTGGCACTGTGAGCAGGTGCCATGTCGTGCTGAAAAATTAAATCTTCATCTACATAAAGCTTTTCAGCAGATGGAAGCATGAAGTGCTCCAAAATCTCCTGATGGCTAGCTGCATTGACCCTGCCCTTGATAAAACACAGTGGACCAACACCAGCAGCTGACATGGCACCCAAGACCATCACTGAGTGTGGGTACTTGACACTGGACTTCAGGCATTTCGGCATTTCCCTCTCCCCAGTCTTCCTCCAGACTCTGGTACCTCGATTTCCGAATGACATGCAAAATTTGCTTTCATCCGAAAAAAGTACTTTGGACCACTGAGCAACAGTCCAGTGCTGCTTCTCTGTAGCCCAGGTCAGGCGCTTCTGCCCCTGTTTCTGGTTCAAAAGTGGCTTGACCTGGGGAATGCGGCACCTGTAGCCCATTTCCTGCACACGCCTGTACACGGTGGCTCTAGATGTTTCTACTCCAGACTCAGTCCCCTGCTTCCGCAGGTCCCCCAAGGTCTGGAATCGGTCCTTCTCCACAATCTTCCTCAGGGTCCGGTCACCTCTTCTCGTTGTACAGCGTTTTATGCCACACTTTTTCCTTCCCACAGACTTCCCACTGAGGTGCCTTGATACAGCACTCTGGGAACAGCCTATTCGTTCAGAAATCTCTTTCTGTGTCTTACCCTCTTGCTTGAGGGTGTCAATGATGGCCTTCTGGACAGCAGTCAGGTCGGCAGTCTTACCCATGATTGGGGTAAGTAATTAGTTGATTACTTACCCCAAGTAAGTTAATTAGTTGATTCAGATGATTAAGTTAATAGCTCGTTTAGAGAACCTTTTCATGATATGCTAATTTTTTGAGATAGGAATTTTGGTTTTTCATGAGCTGTATGCCAAAATCATCAATATTAAAACAATAAAAGGCTTGCACTACTTCAGTTGTGTGTAATGAATCTAAAATATATGAAAGTCTAATGTTTATCAGTACATTACAGAAAATAATGAACTTTATCACAATATGCTAATTTTTTGAGAGGGACCTGTACATTGTGAGAAGCTCACAGTGTGCAATGAAATCAGAGGGAGCCATTCCACTACAGAAGAGGAGCCGATACAACTGTGCAAGAATGAAGGGAAGGGAGCTGTCATTGTTTACTTGTCAAAGTTAAAGGCTCAAGGGTAATCATTCATTTACTGCTGAGCTGGAACAACATGTGCATTAGGTGTACTGACAATTATTCCACGGCAGGGAGCACGAGTGAAACGTCCTCCAGTCATGTTTATATTAAGCTCCCAACTTTCTCATCCAGTTTGCATAATACAAGCCTATAGTCCTCCACTAATCTTCAGACCCTTGTTCTCTCATTGTATTCACCTTCCATTCATGCATTCCCCTGGCCTTTATTGCACAAGTCAACTCTGTCCGGTGTCCTTAATTTAGAACTATAGGCAAAAATTGGATTTTTGTACTTACCATAAAATAAATTTCTCCGAGTTCATCAATGGACACAGCGCTCCATAAATCATAACTACTGGGTTATATTGCCTCCTCCAAGAGTAGGACTAGGCAGAACAAAAAACACCTGGCTATGCCCATGGGCCGTCATCAGCTTGGTATATAACCCCCCTCTCTGCTTAAGGTGATGAGTTTAGTAGCAAGCAGTATTAGAAGTATCAGAACTCCATAGAGGGGTGGGTGCTGTGCATCAACATAAGCAGTGGGGACCTGCTCACCCCCCAGGCCCTGAAGCAAAAGCTTAACCCATTTAGTTAGGGTCTGAGACACCAGGGCTGAGGCAAAGGCTGGCCACAATGTCAAACCAGTCATAGTAAACATGCTGCGTGCCACAGCCTCTGCTTTCCTGTCAGCCCAGTCCTTAAAGAACGGGGATTTCTCTACTGGGATGATGGTTGCTTTGTTCAACCTGGAAACAGGAGGGTCCACCACTGGTGGACTAGTCCACTTTTTCAAAAGTGTACAGCAAAACGTTTGAGGACCACAAAGGGTAATTTTGGTTGTTCCTATTCCTTAGAGGAAAGCCTGTCAAAATAAGGCACATAAGGAAAATCTTTGGAGTGTGAGGTGACTTATGTGCACCACAATACACAGCCACGTTTGTGGCTACATCCACCGCATCCTCCATTTTTAAAGTCTCCCGCACTGCAGTGATAAGTGCGTCTACCAGCAGTTTTTAATTCGCTGCTGCGACCTTGGGGAAATAATCCTTATTGTCAGATGGATCTGGGGGTGTGATATTAAGCCCCCCTGGACAGGCCACATCCACGGCGGCATCAAGCTCAGAATCAGATGCTTCCTCCTTTGACCACACGCCACTTCCACCCGGGTCATTAAGTACTATAGGACCATCAGCGCAACCATGGGAAGCTGGGGTTCCAAGGGACCGGCCACCTCCATGAGGGGGTAAGTGGGGGAGATGTGACCCTGAGGCTCCATAAGGAAAGGAAGACCTTGCAGTAAAAAAAAAATCCTTTGGCACCACTAAATGACCCCCCCCCCCAAGGCTCAGCAGAGAGGGAGATAACAGGGACCCCCAAGGTCTCACCCTGCCGATCAGAGGAGCGCCAAGAATTTGAACTCAGCATCACTATGAATGCCATCCCTGTTCATATGTCCCGGGCACAGGAAGAGGAAACTGAGGAGGAAGAAAAAGTAGAGGAGCTTTGGCATCTTCACGAGGCTTCGGTCGTCTCCTGTGTCCCCCAGACTAAAGGAAATAGGCCCCAGTGACAGCATCGGGCTTACACAAATATGGCCGCCAGCTGGAGATCAGCCAGACTAAGGGAAAACGGCCCCCATGACTTCATTGGACTACACAAACATGGCCGCCAACCGAAAGCCCAGCCAGACTAAGGGAAAATGACCCCTGTGACATTGGGCTACAAAATATAGCCGCCAACCGGAGACCAGCCAGATTAAAGGGAAATTGCCCCCGTGACCCCAGTGGTCTCTGTTGCATCCTCTGCCCTGGGACCCCCACCAGACTCCAAGTTCAGAGAGGGGGGAAAGGGAATAGGGGAAGCCCAGCTCACTTAGGGATTTTTAAGGATGGGAGGAGGGAACCTGCAGGCAAGTCCGACCATCCCTGAAGGTTATGCGTGTCCACCCCAAAAAAACGCCTAAAGGGGAGGGGACTGTACTTACCCTTCCAAGGTGCGGGTAACGCTCCAGACAGAATCCTCGCCACCGAAGTAGGGGAGCTGTCGGCCAAGGGACTTCTGCGACTCCGACCCGGTTGTATGCAAACCCTGCGAGACGTTTAACTTGCAGGCTAGCCTCTGTCCGTGAGGCTATGTCTGCACGCGCTTGCTGGCTGGATTAAGCTGTGAGGACTACTGGATCTACATTATCCAGCCCGTCGCCTAGCCCAGCAGTTGATTGTAGATCTCCAGAGAGAAAAAACAAAAAAGATGTAAGGAAGGTGAAAAAAATTGCTAGGACCAGAGATCTCAGCTGGGAGCCTAGGTCCTTACTCCTGACTAGACAGATTAAAATCGGATTTTTGTAAGATCTTACCGTAAAATCCTTTTCTCTTAAGCTCATTGACAGACGTAGTCTTCTTGATTCTCAAGAGCTGGGTTATGTTGTCTCCGCAGGAGTAGGACTAGGCAGAAAGACAAAACGTTCTGGCTCCACCTTAGGGGCAGTCCCTGAGGGTATATCCTCCCTCTCTCTGCTACAGGGAATCAGTTCTGTTCTAAAGCAGTAACAGAGAATTTAACCCAACCCAACTCAATGATAGAGGGGCGGGTACTACGTCTGTCAATGAGCTTAAGAGAAAAGGATTTTACGGTAAGATCTTACAAAAATCCATTTTTCTCTATCGCTCATTGACAGACGTAGTCTTCTTGATTCTCAAGAGCTGGGACATCCAGAAGCAGTGCCACAAATGAGGGGTGGGATTGACAAAATCAAATCCAATCTAGAAGGCCCAACCGGTGCCAAACTAGAAGTTTTAAAGGCTCATTATAAACAAAGAATGAGACTCAAAAGAAAAATTTCCAACGGAAAAAAACCCTCGAGGCAGACCACTGGTCTCCTCAAATGGCGGCCTGCAAAACCTTGCGGCCAAACACGGCATCAGATGATGCCATTACATCAACTTTATAATGTTTTGTAAAGGTATGCACCGACGACCAGGTAGCCGCCTTGCACACCTGGACCACTGACGCCTGATGGCGAAAGGTCCATGACGCACTAAGCGCCCGAGTGGAGTGCGCCTTAACAGGGAACGGGGGCTCCCGACCCTTAATAGAATAAGCCTGTACCACCGTCTGTCTGATCCATTTGGAAATGGTCGCGGCAGATGCAGGCAACCCCTTTTTGGGTCCATCCGGGATCACAAAAAGTGAATCCGTCTTGCGAAACGAGTCTGTCGTTCTTAAGTATACCCTGATCGCCCGGACCACATCCAAGGAGTGTAAAGCAAACTCCCGAGGATGACTGGGCTTAGGACACAGGGAAGGTAATACAATTTCTTCATTCAGATGAAATTCTGAAACCACTTTTGGTAGGAAGGATGGATTCGGACGAAGAACCACCTTATCTCTATGAACCACCAGATATGGGGAACGACAAGATAATGCGGCCAGTTCTGACACCCTGCGTGCAGAAGTAATAGCCACCAAGAAGGCCACCTTCTGGGACAATGTAGGTAGAGGAATCTCCCTAATATCTTCAAAGGGAGGTTTCTGAAGAACCGACAATACTAAATTAAGATCCCAGGGTGGTAACGGCGCGCGCACTGGCGGAGCCAGATGTCGCACCCCCTGGATGAAATTCCGCACCAAGGAATGAGTAGCCAAAGGCTTCTGAAAGAAGATAGCTAATGCTGAGACCTGACCCTTGATAGTACTCAAGGCCAGTTTCTGCTCAACCCCTTGTTGCAGAAAAGCTAATATTCGACTAACCGAATAAGACCGTGGACGGAACCCCAGAGGTTCACACCATGCAATGTAGGACTTCCATGTGCGATGATAAATCTTTCTGGAAGTCGCTTTCCTTGCTTCAACTAGAGTAGGAATAACTGAAGCTGACAAACCTTTGTCCTTCAGCACCTGGGTCTCAATAGCCAGGCCGTTAAAGCCAGCGATCGTAAAGCAGGATGGAAGATCGGTCCCTGAGACAGTAGGTCCTCCCTGAGAGGAAGTCTCCACGGGACGTCCGCCACCAGTCTGACCACGTCGGCGTACCAAGCTCGACGAGGCCAGTCCGGAGCTACCAGAATTACTGGAATTCCTTCCTCCTCTATCCTGCGAAGAAGTCTTGGCAGTAACCCGAGAGGAGGGAAGGCATACATTAGCTGGTATTGCCCCCACGGGGCGATCAGCGCGTCTGCGGTCTCTGCTAGAGGATCGCGGGAGCGAGCCACGAATCTCTGTACTTTCCTGTTGAATCGTGATGCCAACAGATCCACATCCGGGGTGCCCCACCGTAGGCACAACTGGTGGAAAACTTCTGGATGGAGGGACCATTCCCCCTGATCCAGAGTCTGACGGCTGAGATAATCTGCCTGCCAATTCTCCACCCCCGGAATGAACACCGCAGAGATAGCTGGAACAAATCGTTCCGCCCAGCGAAGAATGCAAGCCACTTCTTTGGCCGCTCGGATACTCTTGGTGCCCCCCTGGTGATTGACATAAGCCACGGCCGTGGCATTGTCCGACTGGATCCGAACCGGGCTGCCCTGGAGCTGCTCGGTCCAGTGAATCAGAGAAAGTCTGATCGCTCTCAGTTCCAATACATTTATCGGCCACCTGGATTCTTCCAGGGACCAAAGTCCCTGGACAGATAACTGACCGAGAATTCCTCCCCATCCGGATAGACTGGCATTCGTGGTCACTATCGTCCAATATATTGGCAGAAATGACTTTCCCTGGCTGAGCATCGGAGACCGAAGCCACCAGACCAGAGACTCTCTGGTCTGTTTGCTCAATCGGATCTGATTGTCCAGGGATTCCGGATTCCGATTCCATCTTAGAAGAATCTCTTGCTGAAGAATTCGGGTATGGGACTGGGCAAATGGGACTGCTTCGAAGGAAGCCACCATCAACCCCAGAACTCTCATGCAAGTTCGAAGAGAAGACCAGCTGTTGGATAGTAACAACTGGACTGCTAACTGAATCTTCCGGAGTTTCCCTACCGGAAGAAAAACTCTTGTCCTGACTGTGTCTAGAATTAGACCCAGATATTCGAGCCTCTGGGTGGGAACCAGAAATGACTTTTGCTGGTTCACCAGCCACCCGAATTCCTGTAAAGAAATTATAGTAATTTCTATGTTTTTTAGCAAGGTCTGAGGAGACTCTGCATGAAGCAGAAGATCGTCTAGGTAACCAAGAATCGATATGCCTCTTTGGCGCAGAAGTGCCAACATTGGGGCCAACACCTTCGTGAAGACCCGAGGAGCCGTGGCGAGACCGAAAGGTAACGCCACTCCGGAGGAGATACATGAGTGGCAGGGTCCAGGTTAATTCAGGACACCTTTGCCAGAAAAAACAAAAAAACTTTTTTTTTTTTTTTTTATGTGTCTCCCCCTAGCGCAATAGCGCCCCTCAGAGTACCTGCTTCTCGATCCCCACAGAGAGAGAGAGGGACCCCCAAGGCTCACCAACCGATGCAGTGAAGTTTCCAACCAACTCCCGGGTAGAAGGACGTGGCTCCGCCCCCTGTGTACGCCTTCCGGCATTCCCAGCTCTCCACGAGGTAGCTGGGCTCATGAAACATGGCCGCCCCCATACAAGAGACAATAGACTCCAAAAACATGGCGGCCGGCGTGACCTGAGGACATACATGCACTTGGTCTACGGCAAAATGGCGGCGGACCGCCGAAATCGTTTTCCCAGCACATCCACCTGCATCTCTGCTAAGTGGCGATTTATTGATCTACAGGAGATACACTACAAATAGGATTATACCTCCTATGTCTGCTGTAATGCTACAGTCTGCTGGGTAGAGTGTTAGCTCTCAAACCAAGTCCACTTCCCACCAAACACATGCTGTATTTACAAGGGGGACTTTTAGTGTCAGATATATACTGACCATGTATGGAGGGGCCCATAATTCATACTGCCTCATAACGAGGAAAGAAAAAAAAGGAACGTTTACTCACTATACCGAACCGACAGGCACCCTCTCTTCACAATACCCTCTCCACCGGGGTGGGGGGTTGTGGACCACTCCGGACGCCTCGACTCTCTGGTTCCTGGCGTCCAAGCGAGACTTTTAACTCGCCAGGTCAGTCCCTCCACTGGGACTCTGTCGCGGCCAACCCAGCGCGGAGCTCTGGTCTGCACGCGCTCGTAGGCAGAAACCGGGGTGACCACTGGATCTCAACACCCAGCCCGTCGCCCGGCCCCGCATACTTACTTGAATGTGTCGCGGCCGACCAAGCGCAATGCAATGGTCTGCGCGCGCTCGTAGGCCGGCTGGGGTGACCACTAGTGTCGCCCAGTCCGGCGTATTTGCTTGAAGATCTCACAGGAAAAAAACTGCCTAAAAAAAAAAAAAAAAAAAAAAAAAAAAAAATTTTTTTTTTAAAGAAAAAATCTTGCCAGGACCAAAAAGATCCCAGCAAGGAACTTAGGTCCTTACTCCTGACTAGACAGAAAAAAACTGATTCCCTGTAGCAGAGAGAGGGAGGATATACCCTCAGGGACTGCCCCTAAGGTGGAGCCAGAACGTTTTGTCTTTCTGCCTAGTCCTACTCCTGCGGAGACAACATAACCCAGCTCTTGAGAATCAAGAAGACTACGTCTGTCAATGAGCGATAGAGAAAACTGCTTACCTAGAGCAGAGAGGGGGTTATATACCAAGCTGAGTATGGCCCATGGGTGTAGTCAGGTGTTTTTTGTTCTGCCTAGCCCTACTCCTGAAGGAGGCAATATAACCCAGTAGTTATGATTTATGGAGCGCTGTCCCCGTCGATGAACGAAAGAGTCAAAACTTTTTTGTTCTCCATTTTGAACAGAGTAAGGGGAAGTTATAACCCCCGTCAGAGATTTTTTTTTTTTTTTTTTCGCCATTTGTGTCCCATTACAGAGATTTCCCTTCACTTCCTGTCCCACCGTCAAAGAGGAAGTCCCTGCAAATTAAGGAAATCCCTTGGTGACCACCAAGTCACCAGAACTAAGGTCCCCATTGGGAAATTTCCCCTCGATTACTTTTCTAGGACAACCCAAATTTTGGGATTTTCTTTTACTTTCACCTTCAATGATAATGGTAAACAGGACAAAAAGAGAGGGTGAATCTCCCTAATGGGGGGCACAGAAAGCAAAAATCACTGACAGGTAGTCTAATCCCTCTCCACTCTATCCAAAAAAAAAAAAAAGAAGTTTTGCCTTTAGTTATACTTTAAGATGAGTTCTCTGACCCCTCACTTCACCATCAGCACCTTTTCACCTCCACCATCATTAGATTCCATCCCTCCCTGTCACCTTCTATTCCCCCAACCCTCTACCAGCTCCCATGTCCACCTCTCATCATCACCCCTGGTACCCGCATACAGTACATGTTCTTCATCATCCCTAATTGCCAGCCCCTCATCTCCAACCGAAAGTCCCCTTCTCCATAACCTCCTATTACCTCACACTTCACCAGCTTCGGCTCCCCCTCCACCATCACCACTACCTTCTGTTCCCTCAAAACCTCCACCCATCGCCAAGAGCAAAAAGAAAACTTTGTAATTATGCCATAGATGGTTATAAATGGACAGAAACCAGAGTGCCTTATATATCTACTTTGCCATCTATGTGATTACCAAATTGCCTTAGTTCAAGAATAAGCACACATATTCTAAGTCAATGAATAGCGGTACTGAAGAGTAGACATGATGTTCAAAACCAAACAAGTGAAAAGAAATGTATGATGGAGTGACTATCGGGGAACTGGGACTACGAACTCACAAGATACAACTCCTGAGTGTCTCGTCTCACAGACTTCGCTGGATCTTAGTCAATCAATATGCGCGTTATTGACTCGTTCTACCAAACTGCAGCCTGTGTGTTTACATTATTGCCAAAGGATTCAGGAGCACACCAACATCAGCACGTCTCTAACAAACAAAACTTCAGCCAAACGGCTAAATAAAACAGCTGAAAAACATACCGAATATGTGAAAGGTTTTACCTGATTTATTAAAACTCCGTTCAGACAGTCTTAGTGATTCACATACTGTTATCAGGGTGACCACTATTCGCATTTGCAACTGAGCAGCTTCCAGTGTCACCTGCCTACCAATGGGACTATGAATACGTATCATCCCCTGCATTGCCAGAAAGCAGCCCCTCCAACTGCCATAGCCAGAAAGCGGCCCCTCCAACTGCCATAGCCAGAAAGCGGCCCCTCCAACCGCCATAGCCAGAAAGCTGCCCCTCCAACTGCCATAGCCAGAAAGCTGCCCCTCCAACTGCCATAGCCAGAAAGCTGCCCCTCCAACTCCAAAGACAAAGGTTCTACGCAACTTGTCCCCATTGGCTCACTGTGCAGAACCTCCTACTGTCAAGTTTGATTTCTGGAAGGAATTGTGGGAAGATAAAGAGATATATATATATATATATACACACACACACACACACACACTAGACCAGTGTTTCTCAACATTGTTTTAAGTCACAGCATCCTTCAAAAGTATGCAAAATCTGAAGGCACTCCAATACGGGGTCCCTCTGTCACAATAGAAGCTCCCCTCTTCACATCAGAGTCCTCGCTCTCGCGCCTCCTGTCACATCAGAGTTCTCGGTCCTCCCCATTTAAATCAGTCCTCAATATCAGCCCCTCCCCCCCACCATAGTCCTAAACCGCCCTTCACCATCAGAGTCCTCTTAATCCCCCCCCCCCACCCTTTGCTTTCACATCAGAGTCCTCGGTCTGCCCACCTGCGCCATGCAAAAATATGGGAGACAGCGCGGCACCCCTGAGAGGTTCGGAAGGCCCCCTGGTTGGGAAACGCTGAACTAGACTAAAGCTTAATCTTTGTGTTTGCCATTCTGCTTTAATTGCAAACTCTGCAGGCCATCTCTCATACTTAGATGCCACCAGCGGTACATCTGCTGGAGTCTCTTAGTGACACAAAATCCTCCTCACTAATCCGCAGGACGTCAGGATAATCCAAAATAAGGGACCAGTCTTCCTGGAAACCGCATGGGTTAATCTGGCGTTTTTCCTCCTCGTTTCACATCTCGCAGTTATCACTTCCTCTGCGCATTAATCTTTAAAAGCCAAAGTAAATGATATGTGTGCAGACCATCGAAAGCTTCACTACTTACAATGAGCTGCAAAGTGGAAGCCAGAGGGAAGAGTGGGCAGACGTACCTTTCCCCGCCGTCATCCCAGCCTGAAATAAAATGTTTGCTTTTCTTTTTTTTTGCTTTACCGAGAAACAGGCTAATGTCGGAATAACATTAGGAGGCGAGAATGAACGGTCTCCCTCCCCCTGCCTCTCTCCCACAGCGCACGCCTCTGTAGTCGAGCAAAATCCATCAGCCTATCCCCCCCTTCCAAAATAAAGGCCGCCTGAGCAGACATACCCACCGCCCTCACATCCCCGATAACACCTCATGTAAACAGCAACATAGGAGACTTTCTCCATCGCTGCACTGCAAGCATCAGACTGGAGAATGTTTCACAAGATAATCCCTTTCTTCGCACAAGAGGCTTAGATGCGTGGTCAGGAACATGCCATATGGGCACAGCCAGTACATGGCAGATTCATATATAGTGAGATCTTTGAATCTGGTGTAAAGAGATACAATATGTGACAAAAGGAACAATACATAATACGCCCACGTCATGCAGTGAAAATTATACAGTAAAGTTCACAAGTATTAAACCTTTTGACAACTATTATCCAGCCTCAGTTCGAAGTGGTGTCGTCATTTCAAGGGTTGGCAGACTCGGGGGATGTTTTCTGTGTTTTTAGGCCTCATTCACATGGGTCATACTATAGTGCATGCCATTGTAAGGGCCCTGTTTACCCGCACGGGAAAGCTCAGGTGGTTCTGTGTATTCTTGGGCAAGCAGTCCCACTGACGTCAATTGAGGCGCAGCACCTGCATGACAACAGCTGCTGCTTCCAATCTGACATCCATGTGGGTGCACGGCCCCAAACACACACAGTCATGACTCCCACAGACGTCAAGCTGGAAGCAGCGGCTGGGTTTGTGTAGCTGTCGAGTCCTCACTGATATCAATGGTATTGCCTGTGTATCCCTGTGTGGGTAAACATTGCCCTCGCACAGGTGTACACTGTAGTACGCCCCATGTGAATGAGGCCTTATGCAAGCATCGAGCTTCTTCCACCATAACAACAAAGCTAGCAGGATTCTGTTGGGCCCTTTGTGGAAGACAACCAACAAAACATATACCAAACTTCAAAATGAACTCACAATTTACCAAAAATACCATAAGTACCCAAATCTGTCTTTATATCAGCCTGCTAACATCCCCTACACCTTAGAATTCAGGCTAGAAATAGGAGACGGTTCAGAAATAAAAGCCAATCAGTGTTTGCAGCATGCACATGTCTCGATGGGAAAGAGCAGAGGTATGAATTATATGTGTATTGCTTCCTCCTCATTGTGTTAAAGCCCAACTAAAAGTCTAAAACTGTGAGCAAGCATGTTCTTTATTGCAGAATAGACATACAACGACTTCTGCAATAAAATAAACTTACCTGCCTGCCCAGTGTCTTCTGTAGAATAAGTTGAGCTATCATTCTACAGCTAGTAGAGTAGGGTAACCATCAGGACCTCCAGTTGTTGGACAGAGATCCAAAAGGATAGTCTAAGAATCCCAAAATATACCTTTGGGTCTGACACGCCTGGTCTGACACGCCTGGTCTGACACGCCTGGTCTGACACTCCTGGTCTGACACGCCTGGTCTGACACGCCTGGTCTGACACGCCTGGTCTGACACGCCTGGTCTGACACTCCTGGTCTGACACTCCTGGTCTGACACTCCTGGTCTGACACTCCTGGTCTGACACTCCTGGTCTGACACTCCTGGTCTGACACTCCTGGTCTGACACTCCTGGTCTGACACTCCTGGTCTGACACTCCTGGTCTGACACTCCTGGTCTGACACTCCTGGTCTGACACTCCTGGTCTGACACTCCTGGTCTGACACTCCTGGTCTGACACTCCTGGTCTGACACTCCTGGTCTGACACTCCTGGTCTGACACTCCTGGTCTGACACTCCTGGTCTGACACTCCTGGTCTGACACTCCTGGTCTGACACTCCTGGTCTGACACTCCTGGTCTGACACTCCTGGTCTGACACTCCTGGTCTGACACTCCTGGTCTGACACTCCTGGTCTGACAGACATAGCAGAAGTGACTGCTTGGATACAGGATAAGGCCTCCTACTCAAAAACTCACCTTGCCTAGGTGATGGCCATGCTGAAGGCAACCTCCTGAGAGAGAGAGTAGACAGAGAAACATCCCTGACTGATTCAAAGGGCAATTTGAGAACTGACAGAATAAGGTTATGATCAAAGTCAGTGGAAACAAACAAGAGCAGCAATGTGAGTGACACCCTGTATGAGGGCTTCCACTAAATGAGAGGGAAGTGGTCTTTGAAAAAGAACTGTCAGGAATGAGATTTGACCATTGATGGTACTGAAGGCCAGATGCTGAAAGACCAGACTAGATAAAAGACAAGTATCATCCCATGGAATTTTTTCCTGGCATGGAATTTCTTGCTTTGTACCATAAGAAATAAGACTTTTAGGTACAATGGCCGACTTTGCGAAAAGTTGATTTCCTAGCTTTTAAGAGTATCGGGGTAACTAAATTAGATAGGTCCACATCCTTCAGAACATGAGATTCAATAGCTAGGCCATTAAAGCTAGCAACTGAGGTGGTGGTAAAACAGTTCATGGCACAGAAGATCTGGATGATTTGGGAAGGCCCGTGAAGATCCAAGTACCACTTAAGCCTGGAATGCCCTCCATATCTATCATGTGGAGGAGGCAAATGAGTCTCAGAGAAGGAAAAGTGTAGCTCAGATTGAAACGATGCTATGCAGTCTCCTTGGCATTTACTGCAAAGGCTAGTGGAACCCTGGACATAGAGACAAACCTGCTCAGTCTGCTGTTGAGCCTGGAAGCCAGAAGATCATTATCCATACCCTAAGGCCAGTGAAAAAACATAATAGTGTGCTTCCTCCAAGGTGTTATCTTAACGGCATCCCCAGGACACCACCCCCAGAGGGAGCATTCAACCAGGCCAGAATCAACTCCGGAAGAAAAATATCCCAATCCACCATTCCCACCCTATTACAATTAGGAAAATACTAACCAGCACCCCCAGTCAACAGGCACCAGCTTTCTTCCTCCCAATAACTGATCAGAACAGATAACAACACTTGATCTTAGCCAAAAGCCTGAGAAGTGTCCCATATGTCTAAGCTATCTTTCACCTCTTATCCATTCAGAACCAATTTAAAGGAGAACAAACATGAAAGGGCTCTGGGAAGTTCCTACTCTTAGAAGGGACATTGGTCACAGTACAAAAAATATGTCCCAAAACATATTCTGAATATAACTGACCAAAAAAACAAATGCTTCAAAATTCTAAAAATTGAAGAATGTGATCTCGGCTAACAAGATGATGAAGATACATCGGCAGCCTGACAAATGTCTTGATACTATGGATTTACAGCAGTGGTCTTCAAACAGTGGCCTAGAGGGCTGGATGCGGCCCTTTGCTTGGATTTATCTGGCTCTTGGGGCACTTTTCCACTCCAGTGACCCAAACGGGGCACCGTTCCTCCCCACTGACCCAAACAATGGGGCACCGTTCCTCCCCACTGACCCAAACAATGGAGCACCATTCCTCCCACTGACCCCAACGATGGGGCACCATTCCTCCCACTGATCCCCAACAATGGGGCACCATTCCTTCCACTGACCCCAACAAGGGGGCACCATTTCTCCTATTGACCCCAATTGCTAGGGCACCATTCCTCCCACTGACCCCAATGCTGGGGCACCATTCCTCCCACTGACCCCAACAGTGGGGCACCAATTCTCCCACTGACCCCAACAGTGGGGCACCATTCCTTCCACTGACCCAAATGGTGGGGCACCAATTGTCCCACTGACACCCAATGATGGGGAACTAGTCCTTCCCTTGATACCAACAATGGGCCAACTATTCCTCCAATTATTACCAATGATGGGGAACTATTTACTCCCATTGTTGAGGATTTTCTTCTCACATTAGCCATAGTCCAGCCCCCCTAAATTTTGAGGTATAGTAAACTGGCCCTTTTTTTTTTGAAAGTTTGGAGATCCCGGATTTAAAGGAATCATTTTTCATGCTACATTGGTTACCCGAGGGATAAGCATCCAATGTTTAAAAGGGAGCCAGACCGAAGTAAAACATAACCAAAGAACATCTTCCATCGATAGAGGCAGCTCATTAGTAACAACTTTTAGAAGCGAGGTGCCAGCTGTTATTTTTAAAGCATATTGGCTATCCAGCTCCTGGGACTTGTCCAACGCAATGTTAACTAGATTGAATAATATTAAATTTCAGAGGGAAGTGAACACCGCGGTAAATACATTGCAGAACATAAAAACATTTATCAACTATTCTGGTCGGTGCCAACCTGAGCGACCTCAGACTAGACAGCCCTTGGCTCGCTGTGACCAATGAAATAGGGGAGTCATGGCTACAGCATACAAATGTCTATATTATATGGAGGATATACACACAGGAGGCTGAACTCTACATGTCTGATGAATTTGGGGTATTTTTATGACATCTGCAGTGTGACCAGACGCTGCTTGCAGGGAGGAGGGGGGGGGGGGTCATCTGGTGACCTTGTTTTGTGTGACATCTGATTGGAGCAATGCAGTGCCTGCCGCCACCATCCTGCCTCCTGGTACAAAAGTGACAGCATGCAATTCTGTGTACTGCCGTCACGTGAGATTACAGAACGCACTACGGAGCTTTTAGCGGCTTTGCTTAGAGATGGTCAAAAGCTTCCACCTGACTGTAAATTCTGTGTACAAAAGGCTGAAGTGACGATTACAGATTCAGGCCAGGGCCAGAACATCGCACTGCCAATAGAGACGGGCCCCATCTGCATAATTATACACAACAGACGTGACACTCAGCACATAATTAGAGGTTCAAAAACACACACAAAAAAAAAACAAGCCGTCTTCTCCGTTCGGAGGGTCGGCTAATGAATGCGCAAGTAGGAGAGAGTCCTTGGGGTAACCTAGCAACAAGCGGAGATGGTTATCTGTCTCGCAGGCTGATCCTGTGACTGGGAATCATTTCAAATTACAGCTCCGACAGCACAGTCCCCCCTCCGCCACCAAAGCAACGCTTTCCCCCTAAGACACAGACACCAAACAAAGCTCGCACTTACCCAGCGATGACTGGATCATGGTCCCGGATTTCTGCACTTCGTCGAATTTGGCGAAAATGACATTCAATCTGTAAACAGAAAGAGAAGCATGAGAGAGGCAGGAGGGAATGATGGCAAGATCGCAGCTCCCCTGCCAGCGCACAGCTCCCTCTACACTCCGCACTACGAATATCTGCTCTGGATTTTCTGAGCGGGCAGCGCGGCACACTTTCAGGAGAATGATGCCATCTGCCAGAACTCGGCTATACGGAAAAAGCCTGCACGAGCCGTTATTCCTGGCTGCCGACGACAAGAGAAATAAAGCTGATTTTCCTCACTCCGCTAATTCCGGACCTTTCCAGCCACCCCGCTCAAAGTGATTTATAAACAGAGAAGTCTCAACAATGAGATGCTCTGACACTGGAGGAGGCAGCGATCCAGATTAGCAGGACGGCGTCACACACAGCTCTGCAAGGAGCTGCGAGGTACACCAGGCTCGTTAAAGGGGAACCGGCACCCAAAATTATATCAGTTCCAGGTTACGGGATTCTTGGCTACTCTGATCGCTGATCTACACAACAACTCTCGCTAAACCTGTCACCTGCAGTCTATGGTGGTGTATACCGCTACCAAAACTACTACAACAATTAGGGTTGCACTGATACCGTTTTTTAATTGCCGATATCGAGTACTACTTTGCGGGGCGATTTACGTCAAAACAAAATGAATGGGCGCAAATCACCCTGAAAAAGAATCGCATGCGATTTCCCCCATCACTCGTGTATGTGTCTGAGACCAGTATAGAAAAGGAAGCGCCATCTAGTGGGCAGTTTATTAAAAATGTTATAGTTCACATTAAAGAGGAAGTAAACCCTCCTCTGCAAGTTGTACCTATAGGTAAGCCTATGATAAGGCTTACCTATAGGTACTGTAAATATCTCCTAAACATGTACCGTCTAGGAGATATTTACTTTGCATGCAGCCAGTGACATCACTGGCGCATGCGCTCTGAAGGAACGGCTGCTTGTGCAGTTCCTTCAGAGTTCCGTGCCATGCGCGGAAGTGACGTCATCGCAGCTCCAGCCATTCAGATGGCCGGATGCCGCAAACCCAGAAGGCAACCGAACATGTCACCCGTGATAGAGGTGAGTGGTCGGCACTGCGGGGCTTCGATCTAAGGTGCATACTAGCTCATTAGGTGTTTGTCTATCAGGTGTTCGTTTTTAAAAAAAATAAATAAATTCTGAGGTTTACAACCTCTTTAAAGTACATATCTGCTCAAATCCAACATAGTGTCCCCGTTTCACCGATGATAGAGCACCATGGCCGCTGGAGGCGCTCACAGGGTTGGAGGAGCTGTAGATGCGGTCCACCTCCAATCGGATATCACTTTCACCTTTTACCCACATGGGTCCTGGAACTTCTCCTTCAGCCCTGTAAGCACCTCCAGCGGTCGTGGTGCTGGGGGAATCCATAGCAGAGAAGGATCTGGGGGAATCCATAGCGGAGAAGGATCTGGGTGTTCTGGTAGATCATAAGCTTAATAATAGCATGCAATGTCAAGCTGCGGTTTCCAAAGCAAGCAAAGTCCTTTCTGGTATTAACAGAGGCATGGATTCCTGAGAGAGAGAGATATCATCTGTACAGATCATTAGTAAGACCTCATCTGGAATATGCAGTTCAGTTTTAGGCTCCAGTTCTTAAAAAGGATATCGGGGAACTGGAGAAAGTGCAGAGAAGGGCAACCAAACTGATAAGAGGCATGGAGGAGCTCAGCTATGAGGAGAGATTAGAGGAACTGAATGTATTCTCCCTTGAGAAGAGGAAATTAAGGGGGATATGATCACCATGTATAAATACATAAGAGGGATATGATCTCCATGTATAAATACATAAGGGGGGATATGATCTCTATGTATAAATACATAAGGGGGTATATGATCTCCATGTATAAATACATAAGGGGGGATATGATCTCTATGTATAAATACATAAGGGGGGGATATGATCTCTATGTATAAATACATAAGGGGGTATATGATCTCCATGTATAAATACATAAGGGGGGATATGATCTCCATGCATAAATACATAAGGGGGGATATGATCTCCATGTATAAATACATAAGGGGGGGGGGAAAGATCACCATGTATAAATACATAAGGGGGGATATGATCTCCATGTATAAATACATAAGGGGGGGTATGATCTCCATGTATAAATACATAAGGGGGGATATGATCTCCATGCATAAATACATAAGGGGGGATATGATCTCCATGTATAAATACATAAGGGGGGGGGACATGATCACCATGTATAAATACATAAGGGGGGATATGATCTCCATGTATAAATACATAAGGGGGGTATGATCTCCAAGTATAAATACATAAGGGGGGGATATGATCTCCAAGTATAAATACATAAGGGGGTATATGATCACCATGTAATAAATACATAAGGGGGTATATGATCTCCATGTATAAATACATAAGGGGGGGTATGATCTCCAAGTATAAATACATAAGGGGGGGATATGATCTCCAAGTATAAATACATAAGGGGGGATATGATCACCATGTAATAAATACATAAGGGGGTATATGATCTCCATGTATAAATACATAAGGGGGTATATGATCACCATGTATAAATACATAAGGGGGATATGATCTCCATGCATAAATACATAAGGGGGGATATGATCTCCATGCATAAATACATAAGGGGGGATATGATCTCCATGCATAAATACATAAGGGGGGGATATGATCCCCATGTATAAATACATAAGGGGGGGGATATGATCTCCATGTATAAATACATAAGGGGGGATATGATCTCCATGTATAAATACATAAGGGGGGGTATGATCTCCAAGTATAAATACATAAGGGGGGATATGATCTCCATGCATAAATACATAAGGGGGATATGATCTCCATGTATAAATACATAAGGGGGGATATGATCTCCATGTATAAATACATAAGGGGGGATATGATCTCCATGTATAAATACATAAGGGGGGATATGATCTCCATGTATAAATACATAAGGGGGGATATGATCTCCACGTATAAATACATAAGGGGGGATATGATCTCCATGTATAAATACATAAGGGGGGATATGATCTCCATGTATAAATACATAAGGGGGGATATGATCTCCATGTATAAATACATAAGGGGGGATATGATCTCCATGTATAAATACATAAGGGGGGATATGATCTCCATGTATAAATACATAAGGGGGGATATGATCTCCATGTATAAATACATAAGGGGGGATATGATCTCCATGTATAAATACATAAGGGGGGATATGATCACCATGTATAAATATATAAGGGGGGATATGATCTCCATGTTGGGGTGTAGGACCGTTTTAGCCTCAGAAAAACCAATTAGAATGGTTATCAATGTGAACTGTACAAAGGGACGGCACTAGAACTGCTATGCCGTCTGTAAAAACTGCCCACACACCTCCCAATCTCTTTATTCATCCTTCCTCAAAAATGCCAAATACTATGCAGTGTGAAGGCCTACAAACCCGGATGTGAAGTGGCGGCCTCCTCAGGCCCTCATACTACAGAGCAGATGGTAAATCCTCCAGTGACCCCACAATCACATTATTGGAGATCCCTCAGGAGCGGAGACCCGGTCAGGGATCAGTATTAGCAAACGACACAGCAGTCAGAGGAGGCAGTAAATATGGAGATGTTATTACTGATTCCATAGACAGAGCTGGCTGATAGTGAAACAACTGAAATTGTATGAAAGTGTAAAATGTTTTTCATCACAGCTGTGCGTTTTATGGAAACTTGTTAGCAGTATCAGGTGTGAGAGCGGGCATCTACTTGCAGCACAGAGAATCACGGGTGGAGAAGTGTAAGGCTACATTCACATGTGGGCGTAGCGGATCACAGGCAGAATCACCGCGATTCTTTTTGCCCGCAATGCGGAAATCATAGCAAATCGCGGGACGCCTGTGCGATTTCCGTGATTTGCAATGGCACCCCAAACGCTGTGCGATGTTGCTGCGATTTCCGCCTGCCGAATTGCACAAACAGAATCGCGGGACACATGATGCCCAAAAAAGGTACAAGAGCTTCTATTGGGCGTCATGCGTCCCGTGATTCTGTTTGTGCCATTCGGCAAGCGGAAATCGCAGCAACATCGCACAGCGTTTGGGGTGCCATTGCAAATCACGGGCATTGCACAGGTGTCCCGTGATTTGCAATGATTCCGTATCTCGGGCAGAATCGCGGTGATTCGGCCCGTGATCCGCTACACCCACATGTGAATGTAGCCTTAAGGTGAGCACAGACGGATCAAAATTCACCCTGCAATATGCAGCTTTCAGGTTCTTTCACACTGGCTTTCCGTCCAGCGGACTCAATTTTGCTCAGCGGGGATCAATCTGCCGATCCCCGCTGAGCAGGCAGAAGACAGCTCCGTCTTCACTCTCTGTGCAGAGACAGACCTGTCAGATCCCTGCTCCCCTCTATGGGAGAGCTGATAACGGACCGCTTTCATCCAATCCTATCCTCCAGACGGATGGATAAAAGAGTTTCCATCCGTTTGGATTTCACGGACAGGATCGGATAGCAGCGGTTGTCCGCAGACATGTCTCCCCTGACATCTGCTGCTACATTGAGCATCCGATCCGGTCCACCTGAAAAACTGACAAGCGGACCTGATCAGAAAGCCCGTGTGAAAAGGTCCTTCGGTGTGTTTTTTGAGCAGCTTATCTCCAGGCATTCAGAGGAGAAAAGCAATCACTCGGTGTGCACAAGGCCTTAGGCTGGCCATATATTATACAATTCTATTGTTCAATTTTCCTTTAGATTCTCCAAAACCATTTAATATGAGGTCAAATCTAAACAATTCCAATTTGTATGCAGTCAAGCCGGCCCTTTTATTATTACTACAGTGCTTTGAAAAAGTATTCACACCCCTTGAAATTTTCCACATTTTGTCATGTTGCAACCAAAAACGTAAATGTATTTTATTGGGATTTTATGTGATAGACCGACACAAAGAGGCCATAATTGTGAATTGGAAGGAAAGTGATAAATGATACAAATAAATCTGTGAAAAGTGTGGCTGCATTTGTATTCACCCCCCCCGGAGTCAATACTTTGTAGAAGCGCCTTTCCCTGCAATTACAGCTGCAAGTCTTTTTGGGGATGTCTCTACCAGCTTTGCACATCTAGAGAGGGACATTTTTTACAAATAAATCTATGAAAAGCATGGCGTGCATTTGTATTCACCCCCCATTACTTAGATACCCCTAACGAACCAATTGCCTTCAGAAGTCCCATTATTAGTAGAGTCCACCTGTGTGTGATTTAATCTCAGTATAAATACAGCTGTTCTGTGAAGCCCTCAGAGGTTTGTTAGAGAACCTTAGTGAACAAACAGCATCATGAAGGCCAAGGAACACCCCAGACAGGTCAGGGATAAAGATGTGGAGAAGGTTAAAGCAGGGTTAGGTTATGATAAAATTTCCCAAGCTTTGAACATCTCACAGAGTGCTGTTCAATCCATCATGGGAAAATGGAAAGAGTATGGCACAACTGCAACCCTACCAAGACATGGCCGTCCACCTAAACTGACCGGCCGGGCCCCTACCAAGACCTGGCCGTCCACCTAAACTGACCGGCCGGGCAAGGAGAGCATTCATCAGAGAAGCAGCCAAGAGGCCCATGGGAACTCTGGAGGAGCTGCAGAGATCCACAGCTCAGGTGGGAGAATCTGTCCACAGGACAACTATTAGTCGTGCGCTTCACAAATCTGCCCTTTATGGAAGAGTGAGAAGAAGAAAGCCATTGGTGGAAGAAAGCCATAAGAAGTCCTGTTTGCAGTTTGGGAGAAGCCATGTGGGAGACACAGCAAACATGTGGAAGAAGGAGCTCTGCTCAGATGAGACCAAACATTGATCTTTTTGGCCTAAAAGCAAAACGCTATGTATGGTGGAAAACTAACACTGCACATCACCCTGAACACACCATCCCCACTGTGAAACATGGTGGTGGCAGCGTCCTGTTGTGGGGATGCTTTTCTTCAGCGGGGACAGGGAAGCTGGTCAGAGTTGATGGGAAGATGGATGGAGCCAAATACAGGGGAATCTTAGAAGAAAACCTGTTAGAGTCTGCAAAAGACATGAGACTGGGGCAGAGGTTCACCTTCCAACAGGACAACGATCCGAAACATCCAGCCAGAGCTACAATGGAATGGTTTACATCAAATCATATTCATGTGTTAGAATGGCCCAGTCACAGTCCAGACCTAAATGGCAAGACTTGAAAATTGCTGTTCACAGACGCTCTCCATCCAATCTGACAGAGATGAGATATTCTGCAGAGAAGAATGGGCAGAAATGTCCTCTCTAGATGTGCAAAGCTGGTAGAGACATCCCCAAAAAGACTTGCAGCTGTAATTGCAGGGAAAAGCGGTTCTACAAAGTATTGACTCCGGGGGGTGAATACAAATGCAGCCACACTTTTCACAGATTTATTTGTATCATTTATCATTTTCCTTCCACTTCACAATTATGGCCACTTTGTGTCGGTCTATCGCATAAAATCCCAATAAAATACATTTACGTTTTTGGTTGTAACATGACAAAATGTGGGAAATTTCAAGGGGTATGAATACTTTTTCAAGGCACTGTACATAACTGAAAGTAAATCTAAGGGAAATTGGACAAGAAAATTGTATAATGTATGCCCAGCTTTATGGGCTAGTTCACACCACAAAAACGTCCTCCAGATCTGTACCGGATGCGCTTCTGCATGCTCTTTTTTATTTTATATGCGTTCCGGTGCGTTTTTGATGCATTCCAAATGCTTTTTTTTCCTTCTTCCTCTTCTTGTTTTCTTTTCACTGTACAGACAGTCCCCAGGCTACAAACAAGATGGGGTCTGTAGATTTGTTTTTAAGTTGAATTTGTATGTAAGTTGGAACAGGTACATTTTTTTTAAGTAACTCCAGCCAAGAAAAGAATGTTTACGTTTTTTGGACAGCATACGGAAGGGTTAACATCCCTGTAATATTTGTTTTGCAGTCTGTGCCCACTTAGACCCCCCCCCCCCCCTCACTTTCTGTCCCTGTGACAATTGGATTTTGGAAATTTTGGGTTGCCGTGGAAACGAGGGTTGGTGATAAAGCTTCAGTGGAGACATCTTTTTCCTATGAGAACTCTTACAGGAGTGAATTTCCCTTCCTAGGGGTAAATTTCCTGTTGTCTCCCTCCATTTGCAAGTCGGATGTTTGTAACCCGGGGGCTGCTTGTACTGGGGTCCAGTGCGTTTATGCATTTTTCTGCTTTCCAATAAAGTTCTGTGCAGGAAAAATGCAGCATTTTCTTATCTAAAAATCGGAATGCACTGGAACTGCAGTCACTGGTGTGAACTATGCCACTGAAAACGATGTAACCTCCATTATGTGCATTTCAGATACAGGAAACCCCCCCACCCCCCCAAAAAAAAGCACTGGAATGCATGTGGTGTGAACTACTCTAAATTATAAGCTCACCTTTCTGATTGTGCTACACCCATATTTACGGTGTAACATGTTCAGCATCAGACCCCTCTCCCTTTGCGGCAGAGAGTCGGGGATCTTCTCCCCCACTGCCCCAATTCAAATAGTGCGACCATGTGGGGCTCTCGCATATATCTGTGAATCAATGAACTACAAGTACCGACAGCCTTTGGGGCTTGTAGTTCTAAAGTAGAGGTGGCCTTTGACAACATCCCTTGATGACGAAACGCGTCAGTATGTTACGACGCACTCCTCTTCTCTCTTGGAGGTACTTTCTGACTTATTGAGTTGGTTGAGCATTGGGAGAAATTGGAGTTGCCATGTACACCAGGCTGGATTACTGACCGGGAGCTGGCTGTCTGCTGCAAACCGTATGGGTGTTGTATCATCGCATCATACGCTTTTTGACCACTCTTAATCAAGGGTCAAATTGCTCTGGTAAGCAGTCATTACTCTCTGAGCACGCGGTGGAGCACTTTTGGAAGTTAATGAACTATTCCTTGGTGCAGGATTCTCCTTCATTCCTCTTTTTTATCAACACAAAGAAAGGAAATGTTGTTTGGGTCATAACTAGATGGGACTTATGGACTGATTTCTATGGTCTCTATGAAAGCAAAAATTTTTGTTTTCCTCTTTGAGCACTCAATATTCATACATTGGGTCCATCATCATTTGTGGCGCTGTACTCCCTTTTTTTTTGTGTATTTGTGGATTGAATCATATCCGTAGTACCGGCAGCCTATATACTGTTTCATCCATTCAAGAGTGTGACTAATGCCTCGAACACACGCAACGATTATCGGCCGACCGATCGGCCGTCTTTTGTCCAGTGTTGTTGTGTTGGTTGAAATGTGCTCTAGACTGCACACGAATTTTCTCGGCCAACAAAAACCAACTTCAGAAGTGATGTCATGTGATGGTTAACTTTCCGTGTGTTTTTCCTTCTCTGAGCATGCCCAGTCTTGCTCATCTGAATTTTGTCTGCCGAAATCTGTACTGACTGGCGGAAAATCGGCCGTTATGTTGACGGCCAACAAAAATTTTATAGCCTGCACACCAGATTTTGTTTGTCCGAAAAGTCTGAGTCGGTTGTCGGAAGCATCATACTAACAAGCCGAAAATCGGTCGATCGGACGTTGGCCCGAAAATTCACGGCTAACAATCGTTGCGTGTGTACGAGGCATAAGCAAGGTTACTTTGTTTATTTCTATTAAAGTAGAGATGGGCTCGGGCGTGTTCGGGATCCTAGTCCCAACCCACGTCCCCGATCCCCACCAGGAAGCCGACACTACAAACCGCCAATCACAGGCAGGGAGACATTTCCCGGTCTGTGCAGCTGTGCACCAGGAAATGTCTCACTGCCTGTGATTAGCAGTGTGGGATCGGGCAGGGGGGGGGGGGGGTGGGACTAGGATCCCGAACACGCCTGAGCCCATCTTTATTCTCAATGAACTACCATGGCGCTGCTGAGCTCTGTAGGTAGGTGGATTCTTCCTGTCAGTGTAAAACTGCCTGCCCATGCAATGTACGGGCACACAGGTACACTGACAGTCTGTAGGGGACCTGCATGGCACCAGCAATCTGCTGATCGCTGGTGCAATGCTTTCCAGGCTCCTATTAAAAAAAATAATAATAATAATAAATTAGTAAATGCACACTTTTTGATCCAAAAAAAAAATGTGCATTTAACATAAAATAAAAGGTGAACTGAACCTTTAAAGAGACATTATACAGAGTTTTTAAAGAGTTCAGTATTAAGCCTCCTTCATACTGGCAATTGTGTGCATACAGCAGATTCCAGCGGCAGGAATTTGCAGATTCTTGTGATTGGGATCATGTGTGCATGTGAACAGCGGCAGAAGCTGAAGGGAGGAGTCACTGTTCACATGTCTCTGCACACCCAGTGCTTAAAGTGATTCTAAAATCACAAATTTTTTTGAACTAAGACATTCTATGCATTACGATAAAAAAAACCTTCAGTGTACAGCAGCCCCCCTGTCAGTCACCTCTAACACTTACCTGAGCCCCCATCTCGATCTAGCGATGTCCACGAGTGCCTCGGCCATTCAGGACTCTCCCTCCTGACTGGCTGAGACACAGCTGTGGTACCTTTGGCTACGGTTGCTGTAAAGGGTCAGTTAGCCAATCAAGAGAGAGAGGAGCGGAACCGCGGCTCCGTGTCTGAAAGGACACACAAAGCGGAGTGCTGCTTGCTGTGGGGGCACTCGGCAGGAGGGAGGGCCAGCAGAGATGGTGAGGAACCCAAGGAGGATCTGGGCTGCTCTGTGCAAAACCATTACACAGAACGGGTAAGTATAACATATTTGATATTTTTAAAGAAAAAAAAAATAAGTGAAAAATGGAAATAAAAGCATAACTGGGATTCTTAATATGGAAATAAAAGCATAACTGGGATTCTTAATAAAGGAGTTGTAAAGGCAAAAGGTTTTTTATGTTAAATGCTTTCTATGCATTAGGATAAAAAGCCTTCAGTATGAAGCAGCCTCCCCAGCCCCCCAATACTTATCTGAGCCCCATCTGTCCAGTGATGTCCAGGACTCTCCCTCTTAAATAGCTGAGACACAGCCGCGGCGCCATTGGCTCTCAATCAAAATCAGTTAGCCAATCAGGAGAGAGGGAGGGGGGAGCCAATAGCAGCTCCGTGTCTGAATGGACACACTAAGCTGCAACTGAGCTTGAGTGCCCCCATAGCAAGCTGCTTGCTGTGGTGGCTCTAAACAGGAGGGAGGGGCTAGAAGCAGCAATAATGGACCAGAGAAGAGGAGGACTGGGGCTGCTCTATGCAAAACCAACTGCACAGAAAATGGAAGTATAACATGTATGGCTTTTTTTTTTTTTATATAAAAGGAGACTTTACAATCACTTTAAGCACTTCACCTACTATGGTTATGGTCTTGCATATCTGTGCACTTTTTTCTATGAGCTTCTCCTTATGAAATTCTGGCAGGGGCCATTGCTTCTGTGGGCATCAGAAGCCAGCACCCATACACTTCAGATTTTATACAGATGGCTACTCAGCATGCATCTCCCGTTCTCACACCTGTGCAGGGAAGACACTGTATGGCGCACATTGTTGTTACCAGGCTGCCAATAGCAGTGAGTCTCACATTGAAAAATGGCACCTAACTCCGCCTGTAATCGTGTTATTTCCAATTCTGAAAAAGGATGCCTGTTGACTCCTGGGATTGATGGCACCGATATCCCAGGAGTCAATGGGACATCCTTTATGACGTGTATTGCCGCAGAGAACTGGCTTTTTTTTTTCTTTCTTTAAAATAACAAACTTGTTATACTTACCTTCTCTGTGTAATGATTTTGCACAGAGCAGCCCTGATCCTCCTCTTCTTGGGTCCCCCGCCGGAGCTCCTGTCCCCTCCCTCCTGCTGGGTGCCCCCACGTCTGGCCCCCTCCCTCCTGCTGAGTGCCCCTGCTTCTGGCCCCCTCCCTCCTGCTGAGTGCCCCTGCTTCTGGCCCCCTCCCTCCTGCTGAGTGTCCCCCAATCCTGGCCCCTCCCTCCTGCTGAGTGTCCCCCAATCCTGGCCCCTCCCTCCTGCTGCGTGCCCCCGCTCCTGGCCGCTCCCTCCTGCTGAGTGCCCCTGTTTCTGGCCCCCTCCCTCCTGCTGAGTGCCCCTGCTTCTGGCCCCCTCCCTCCTGCTGAGTGCCCCCAATCCTGGAACCTCCCACCTGCTGCGTGCCCCCGCTCCTGGCCCCTCCCTCCTGCTGGGTGCCCCCCGCTCCTAGCCCCTCCCTCATGCTGAGTGGCCCGCTCCTGGCCCCTCCCTTATGCTGGGTGCTCCCGCTCTTGGCCCCTCCCTCCTGCTGAGTGCTCCCGCTCTTGGCCCCTCCCTCCTGCTGAGTGCCCCCGCTCCTGGCCCCTCCCTCTTGCTGAATGCCCCCGCTCCTGCTGAGTGCCCTCCATTTTTCGCTCGGGGACTGCAGTTCCTCTTTAAAGTGAAACAAAAGTCTCTAAACTTACCTGCTCTGTGTAATGGTTTTGCACAGAGCAGCACAGATCCTCCTCTGGTCCCTCACCGTCTCTCCTGGCCCCTAACTCCAGCTGAGTGCCCCCCAAAGCAAGCAGCTTAATATGGGGGCTTCCGAACCACACTGTGTGTGCCCATTCAGACATGGAGCGCGGCTCGGCCCCGCTCTATCCTCATTGGATGTAATGGACAGTAACAGGAGCCAATGTCACAGCCAATAAGGAGGAAGAGACCCGGGAGAGCTGCTGCTCTCTTGCACATCGCTGGATCAAGATGGGGCTCCGGTATTAGGGGAGGCTGCTACACACAGGGTTTTCACCTTCATGCATAGAATTGATAAAGGTAAAAATCCTTCAGCTATTACAACCACCTGAAGTGGCGAAAATTTTAAATTAAAAAAAATTATATTTATAATAAAAAAATAATAAAAAAAAAAGAGACAATATCCAAACAATAAAGACTGAGAAATGAGCAATTAAATGGGACATGCTTATTAAAAGAGGGTGAAGCTCTGCTTTCACTGCAGTTAAGGATGGACGTCCAAGCTTGGACGCATCTATGTGCACCCAGTGGCGATCATCTGTCCAACAACCCCGGGGCAACCGCTGCGTGTGCGTTTGTGGATCACCGTAGACAAATGCAGCCGCTGTCAGCTTGTCATTGTCTCACATAGGCAGAGCAGACCAGCTAAATGAAATCACGGGTGACTTAGGCAAAAATCTGCAGGTTCCCAGACCGGACCCCAAACGCCTCTGTGAATGAGGCCCTTTACATTTTACAAATTTCAGAGCTGCTGGAATCTATCAGTAACAGACCTGACTGCAGAGCAAATCCTGTCCAATACTATAGATCAGCCCTGAGCCATTGCTGGAAGACTTCAATACAGATTTACACTGATTGAGGAAATCAGCCAGAACCAACTGTATCGGGTGCTGAGAGTTGGAGACCGTCATTCCATGACAAACAACTACAGACAACACTGAGAAATATCTAATTAAACCCCTTCACGCCGACCAAACGCGGCTCCACTGGACTGGGCTTTTTTACCATGAGGCGCATATTTGCGCATCTCTCTTAGTGCTGCGAGCGCAATGCAGCGTGCGCTCCCAGCACAGAGACCGGGGTTTCACAGAGAGCCCCGGGCCCCTGTATGAATCGGGAGCCGGAACTCCCGATTCCGGGTCACCTGATCGCTGTGATAGCCTCTGATTGGTTAACACAGTGATCAGTCACTGTAAAGCACACCCGTGTTTTTTTTTTATTTTTTTTTTCCCCACTCTGTGAACGGAGGGGAGAGATACAGCAGCATATCTCTCTCTCTCTCGTTGCAGAAAAAAAAAAATGATTTGGCTATTACAGTGATTAGTCACTGGGAAGCCCGCCCCGTGTTTTCTTTCTCTGTGAATGGAGGAGAGAGAAGGAGCTTAAATAGAGAAAAAAAATAAAAAAAAAAATATATATATATATATATATATATATATATATATAAATGGAGAAAAGTTTGATCTAGGTTAGTGCAAGAGTTAGTGTTTGGCTCAAAATTAAACAATAAATCCTACGAGCAACCAATTAACGGTATAATTGCTGCAAACAATCCACTATCTCATACAGCGTAAATAATATAAATAAATAAAATTGCTGCGCAAAAATATCAAGTAACCGTAATGTGATTCATATCCCATAAATTTGTACTTTTATTTTGTTTTATTTATTTACTTATAGTGTTTGGCTCAAGGTCAATGTGAATATATATATATTTTTTTATTAAGTATCACTGTGTTTTAGGTACAATGAAAAAAAAAAAAAAAAGCAAAAACTGGATCTTTGACTTACCGTAAAATCCTTTTCTCTGAAGTTCATTGACAGACGCAGCTCCATATAATTCTTGACCATTGGGTTCTGCTACCCCCCTACAGGAGTAGAACACTAGGCAGGAAAAAGCTTTATGATGCCTATGGGGCTATTCCTGCAGGCATACAACCACACACTCTGCTATAGGCTTCAGTTTCTTTGCAAGCAGCGTTTAGAGGAAAAACCCAACCCACTCAAGACAGAGGGACAGGTGCTGCGTCCGTCAATGAACTTCAGAGAAAAGGATTTTACGGTAAGTCTAAAATCCAGTTTCTCTATCGTTCATTGACAGACGCAGCTCCATATAATGAGGGGGTGGGGAAACAATGAAGAAAAAGAACGTAATTCCCAAAAAGGCTAAAACTTTAGCCAACCAGTGAACATGGAGCTCAGCCAGGAACTGGAGGTCACCTGGAACAAACACCCTCAAAGACACTAAAGTCTCTTTCAAACAGCAGCCTGCAAAACCTTCAGAGGATGCCAACACATCTACTTTATAGAAGTTTGTGAACATGTGCACAGACGACTAAGTTGCTGCCCTGCAAACTTGTATTACTGACGCCTTATGGTGAAAAGCCCAAGAAGCACTCAGAGCCCTAGTAAAATGCGCCTTCACAGGGAAAGGTGGAACCTGACCCTTTAGTGAATAAGCCTGTACTACCATCTGCATGATTCATCTGGATAAGTTTGCAGCAGACGAAGACAATCCCTTAGGAAGAAACGACTGATTAGGTTGAAGTACCACTTTATCTCTTATCTGGACCACCAGATAAGGTGAATGGCAGGATAAGGCTGCCAATTCAGGTACTTTGCAGGCAGAGGTAATAGCCACCAAAAAGGCTACCTTCTGTAACAGTGTAAGCAGAGGATGTGAGGAATCTCCCTAATGTTCTCAAAGGGAGGTTTTTAAAGAAGAGACAGTACCCAAGGCCAACCAATGTTCAACCCCTCTTTGGAGAAAGGCCAAAATCCTAGCCACTGAATAAAGCAAAGATGCACCTTCAGCGATTCACACCATGAGATGTACGATTTCCACGTACGATGATAGATCTTCCTGGAGGTAGATTTTCCAACCTTCAACAGTGTAGGAATCACTGAATGAGAAAGACTCCTATCCTTCAACACCTGGCTTTTAACAGCCACGGCCCTTGAGACAGCAGATCTTCCCTGAGAATAAGTCTCCAAGGAGCATTGGCGACCAACCTTACCAGAACTGCGTACCAAGACCGGCGCGGTCAGTCCGGGGCCACCAGAATGACCAGAATCCCTTCCACCCCTATTCTGCGCAGAATCCTCGACAGGAGCTTCAGCGCAGGGAATGCATAAATCAGCCGATACTGACCCCAAGGACCCACTAGAGTATCTGTGGTGTCGGGCAGAGGATCCCGAGACCTGGCTACAAACCTCTGCACCTTCTTATTGAGTCGAGAGGCTAACAGGCTGACGTTGGTTGTCCCCCACCGGACACATAGTAGGTGAAACGCCTCCAGGTGCAGGAACCATTTATCCTGATCCAACAACTGACGACTCAAGTAATCCGCCTGCCAGTTCTCCACTCCTAGGATATGCACGGCGGAACGGGCTGGAACAAACTTTTCTTCCCATTTCAGGATCTCGGCCTAAAAATTTTAATTTTTAACAAAGGTTTCCTTTAAAATAAAAAAAGACAAGCTACAGTGCCTTGCGAAAGTATTCGGCCCCCTTGAACTTTGCGACCTTTTGCCACATTTCAGGCTTCAAACATAAAGATATAAAACTGTAATTTTTTTGTGAGGAATCAACAAGTGGGACACAATCATGAAGTGGAACGAAATGTACTGGATATTTCAAACTTAAAAATAAATAATAAGCTGAAAAATTGGGCGTGCAAAATTATTCAGCCCCCTATACTTTAAGTGCAGCAAACTCTCTCCAGAAGTTCAGTGAAGATCTCTGAATGATCCAATGTTGACCTAAATGACTAATGATGATAAATAGAATCCACCTGTGTGTAATCCAGTCTCCATATAAATGTACCTGCACTGTGATAGTCTCAGAGGTCCGTTTAAAGTGCAGAGAATCATGAAGAACAAGGAACACACCAGGCAGGTCCGAGATGCTGTTGTGGAGAAGTTTAAAGCCGGATTTGGATACAAAAAGATTTCCCAAGCTTTAAACATCCCAAGGAGCACTGTGCAAGCGATAATATTGAAATGGAAGGAGTATCAGACCACTGCAAATCTACAAAGACCTGGCCGTCCCTCTAAACTTTCAGCTCATACAAGGAGAAGACTGATCAGAGATGTAGCCAAGAGGCCCATGATCACTCTGGATGAACTGCAGAGATCTACAGCTGAGGTGGGAGACTCTGTCCATAGGACAACAATCAGTCGTATACTGCACAAATCTGCCCTTTATGGAAGAGTGGCAAGAAGAAAGCCATTTCTTAAAGATATCCATAAAAAGTGTTGTTTAAAGTTTGCCACAAGCCACCTGGGAGACACCAAACATGTGGAAGAAGGAGCTCTGCTCAGATGAAACCAAAATCGAACTTTTTGGCAACAATGCAAAACGTTATGTTTGGCGTAAAAGCAACACAGCTCATCACCCTGAACACACCATCCCCACTGTCAAACATGGTGGTGGCAGCATCATGGTTTGGGCCTGCTTTTCTTCAGCAGGGACAGGGAAGATGGTTACAATTAATGGGAAGATGGATGGAGCCAAATACAGGACCATTCTGGAAGAAAACCTGATGGAGTCTGCAAAAGACCTGAGACTGGGACGGAGATTTGTCTTCCAACAAGACAATGATCCAAAACATAAAGCAAAATTTACAATTGAATGGTTCACAAGTAAACATATCCAGGTGTTAGAATGGCCAAGTCAAAGTCCAGACCTGAATCCAATCGAGAATCTGTGGAAAGAACTGAAAACTGCTGTTCACAAACACTCTCCATCCAACCTCACTGAGCTCAAGCTGTTTTGCAAGGAGGAATGGGAAAAAATGTCAGTCTCTAGATGTGCAAAACTGATAGAGACATACCCCAAGCGACTCTTGGTGTACCTCTTACCTTCCAGTTGTACCTGATTGAGCTCCATGTTCACTGGTTGACTAAAGTTTTAGCCTTTTTGTGAATTCTGTTCTTTTTCGGCATGGTTTTCCCACCCCTCATGCAAATACTGCTTTGGGACGTCCCAATGGTCAAGAATTATATGGAGCTGCGTCTGTCAATGAGTGATAGAGAAAACTGGATTTTTTACTTACTGTAAAATCCATTTCTCTGAAGTTCATTGACAGACGCAGAGCCCACCCCTCTATCTTGAGTGGGTTGGGGTTTTTCCACCCTCTATCTTGAGTGGGTTGGGGTTTTTCCACCCTCTATCTTGAGTGGGTTGGGGTTTTTCCTCTAAACGCTGCTTGCAACGAAACTGAAGCCTAAAGCAGAGTGTGTGGGTGTATGCCTGCAGGGACGACCCCATAGGCGTGGTAAAGCTTTTTCATGCCTAGTGTTTTACTCCTGTAGAGGGCAGCATAACCCAATGGTCAAGAATTATATGGAGCTGCGTCTGTCAATGAACGATTGAGAAAAGCGCACTTTTGTATTTTGGGCTGTACTATGGGTTGAAACAACGACTAACATACACATATGTGGTATCGCTGCGATCATCAGGAGTAGGAGAATTTAATTTGGTTTGCACTTTGGTGGAAGGCTATTGTAGTAAGAAGAAATATACAGCTAAATTAAAAAACAATAAAAAAATAAAAAATGTTTTTTTTTTTTTGTTTTGTTTTTTTTTTTTTTACCATTTTCCTTTTCCTTCAATAACATCAATTATATATAAAAAAAAAAAGAAAACCACAGGAGATATCCATTAGTAATCGACTGATATCAGTTTTTTGTTGCCGATACCGATATTTTGGCAATTGAATATAGGTATCGGCCGATACTGGCCGATATTTTTGTACATTTAAATTTTTATTTTTATTTTATCACTTGACAGGTACTCTTGTGGAGGGATCTGGGGGTCTAAAAGAACCCAAACACCTCCTCTGCACTTAAAAGCATTCAAATCGCCAAGTTTGGCTGTTTTAAATGCAGCCATTTTTTTTTCATCTGGCGCTGAGTACCCGGAAGTGTTATGACATCACTTCCGGGTTTTTACATGGAGACCCGATCAGAGCTGAATGCGGCTTTGATCAGGTGTTCGGCGGCCGTGCAGGCTGGTTGGCCGGGTCTCCCAGTGGGACGGGAGACTCGGGCGAGCCGCAGAAGGCTATGGACGCCGGTACTGGGGTGATGCCTCTAGCTGCAGGAATTACTCCGGTACAAGCACTTTCCCGAAATATCGGCAAAATCGGTAACCTCTGGGGCTGATTGCGATATATTGGGGAAAGTGCATATCGGCCCTCGAAATATCGGCTTTGCCGATAATCTGTCAATCCCGAATATCCATTACTATTTACCTCTAAAATTAAGCCCCATTTGTCCTGAAAAAAACACGGTATAATCCATCTGGATGCTCAAAGTAGTTGTGAAATGTACGGTTTTACGAACACATGTCAACGTTTCAAACTTGTGCTTAGACCTTCAGATTTGTTTAACTCTTAGCCGTAAAGGGGTTAAGACAGACATAAAAATGCTGATGACTAAAGAAAAAGCAAACAGTAAAGAGGAGAGAAGCGGGAAAGATGAGAACTCACCGAGATTGGGGAAGCCCTTTCTTGCTGAGGTCAGCGCGAACACGTTCTCCTACGTGTCTGTAGATTTCCACCAGGCAATTTATTGCTGCATCCCGCACCTGCAGGGGAGACGCACAGAGCGAACAAACATTACCACAAATTCTGTGCATGGAAGGAAAACAACGCAGCATCACCGACCCCGGCCTCAAGGACCCAGCGTTCCTCTCCGGATCTCCAACAAAGATAAACGAGACAAATATCAAAGTAACAAGTTACAAAAAGGGAGAAAAGTTTATTCTAAAATTAACACCAATCGTCTTATTTATAGAATTCAAGTTTAGGAGATATTTACAGCACCTATAGGTAAAGCCTTGTTATAGGCTTACCTGTAGGTACAAACACCACAGGGGGGTATACAACCTCTTTAACCGCTTAACGACCGCCCGCCACAGTTCTACTGTGGCAGGCAGCCGCTCCTGCCAGAATCGCCGTAGGTATACGTCAGTCGCGCGCCTGCAGCTATGGGATGAGCGGGGATCTTGATGCACAGGGCAGACGGCTCCGATTGCCACCTGAGACACACAATCTCTCCCCGCAGAGAGAGAAGGACGGTCAGCTGTTGTAAACACAGCTGACCGTTCTTCTCCCTGGAAAGATCACAGAGTGCCTGTGATCCTTCTATATAGGATCACAGGTCTCTATGATCATTTCACAAGCCACGCCCCCACACAGTTAGAAACACGCCCCTGGGCTCACATTTAACCCCTTGAACACTTACTGTGTTAACCCCTTCCCTACCAGTGTCATTATTACAGTGACAGCGCATATTTTTAGCACTGATTACTGTAGTAATGTCACTGCCCCCCCCCCCCCCCAAAAAAAGTGTCAAAAATGTCAGTAAGGGCCCTTTCACATGGGTGTTATGCGTGTCCGTATATCATCCTATTTTTTTGCGGATGATTTACGGACATAATGTAAGTCAATGGCATTGCGGATGTCAGTGGATGACAATCCGCTGACATCCGATTTTCATCCTTTCAGTTCTGTTCCGCTTTTTGGAACGAACAGAACACTATTTTTTTTCCGTTTAAAAAAACGGAAAGGACGCAAAATCAGATGTCAGCGGTGTCATCCGCAATGCCCATAGACTTACATTATGTCCGTATATCATCCACAAACGGATGGGATGATATGCGGACATACGGAGCTGATGACACAAGTGTCATCCGCTCTGGGAAAAAAAAAAAAAGTGCCAGAGCGGATCGCAATGCGGTCCGCTCCATGTGAAAGAGCCCTTAGGGGTCCGATCTGTTCTCCGCAATGTCGCAGTCCTGCAAAAAATCGCAGATCGCCGCCATTACTATTAAAAAAAAAAAATAAACAATAAAAATTACATAAATCTTTCCAGTAGGTAGTAGACGCAATAAATTTTGCGCAAACCAATCAAAATACGCTTAATGCAATTTTTTAACCAAAAATATGTAGCAAATTGGCCTAAAATGTTAGAAAATTTTGATTTTACATTTTTTTTGGGGGGGAATTTTATATAGCAGAATGTGAAACATATTGTTTTTTTTTTTTTTTTTCAGAATTGTTGCTCTTTTTTTGTTTATAGCGCAAAAAATAAAAATCTCAAAGGTGATCATATACCACCAAAAGAAAGCTCTGTTTGGGGGGAAAAAGGACATCAATTAAATTTCGGTGCATCGCCGCACGACTGCTCAATTGTCTGTTAAAGGTACGCAGTGCTGAATCGCAAAATAGGGCCTGGACATTAAGGGGGCAAATCCTTCCGGTCCAGAAGTGGTTAACCAGATTTACCCCCCTTTCTTGAACAGGGCATTTCTTGCTATACAGCACTGCGTTATTTTAACTGACAATTGCACTGTCATGCAACTGTACATAAATTTAATTTCTGTCTTTTTTTCCCCCCACAAACAGAGCTTTCTTTGGTATTTGATCACCTATGTGTTTTTTTTTTTTTTTGCGCTATAAACAAAAATTAGGCTGACAATTTTGAGGAAAAAAAACATTTTACTTACATATCCTATGAAAAAAAAAAAATGAAAAATAAAAAATCTAATTTCTTTAAAAATTTAGGCTAATATGTATTCTGCTACATATTCTTGGTAAAAAAAAAAAAAAAAAATCCAAATAAGTGTATATTGATTTGTTTGCGCTAAGGTTATGGCGTCTACAAACTATAGGATATATATACTGGAATTATTTATTTTAATACTAGTAATGGCGGCGATCAGCAACTTATAGCAGCACAGTTAATTATTATATTATACGTTATATTACGGCAGTTAATCTGACACTTTGTGGGAACCAGTGACACCAATATAGTGATCAGTGCTAAATATATAATATAACTAATATAAAAATATAATATAGAATATAAATAGATATATATATATAATATAAATAATATAACTAATATAAAAATATAATATAGAATATAAATAATATAGATATATATATATATATATATATATATATATATATATATATATATATATATATATATATATAATATAATATAAATATATAATATAACTAATATAAAAATATAATATAGAATATAAATAGATAGATATATATAATATAAAAATATAATATAACTGATGACACTGGCTGGGAAGGGGTTAAACATCTAGTGTGATCAAAGGGTTAACTGTGTGTTTTGGTGTAGTATATGAGGGAAGTAATGGATTTTATTCCCTGCTTTGGGGGATAAGAAAATCCATGACTTCCCTGCTGACAGGACAGAGCTTTGCCTTGTTTACATAGGCAGAGCTCTGTTCTGTGTGTCTTCCCGATGATCGGCAGGTGCCGGTGGTCATCCATTAGCTGGCACCCGCTGTGTTTAATCGCTGGTCACAGTTTCCCAAAAAGTGTCAGTGTCTGAATGACCGCCGTAATATCGCAGTCCCACTATAAGTCGCTGATTGACGCATTACTAGTAAAAAATATAAATAAAAAATTACAGTATATATCCCGTAGTTTGTAGATGCTATAAGATTTGCGCAAACCAATCAATATACACTTATTGTAAAAAAAACTTTTACAAAAAATATGTAGCAGAATACATTTTGGCCCAATTTATGAAGAAAAACATTTTTTTATTTTTATTAAAAAGGTTTTATAGCAGAAAGTAAAACATTTTTTTTTTCAAAATTGTTGCTCTTCTTTTTGTTTATAGCGCAAAAAATAAAAACCGCAGAGGTGATCAAATACCAGCAAAAGAAAGTTCTATTTGTGGGAAGAAAAAGACAAATAGGATTTGGGTACAGCGTCGCATGAACGCGCAATTGTCAGTTAACCACTTAAATACCTTATATACTTTATATACTTATATACTTTTCCCCCTTCCTGCCCAGGCCAATTTTCAGCTTTTAGCGCTGTTGCATTTTGAATGACAATTGCGCGGTCATGCTACGCTGTACCTAAATCAAATGTATGTCATTTTTTCCCCACAAGTAGAGCTTTCTTTTGGTGGCATTTGATCGCCGCAAGGCTTTTTTCTTTTTTGCTACACAAATAAAAAAAGACCAAAAAGTCTGAAAAAAAAAATATATATATTTTTTGTTTATGTTAAAAAATTTTGTAAATAGATACGTTTTTTCCTGCACTGATGAGGCCGCACTGACAGGCACAGATGAGGAGGCACTAAAATGTGGCACTGATATGCAGCATTGGTAGGCACTGATGGGCACTGATATGCAGCACCGATGGGTAGCACTGATATGCAGCACCGATGGGTAGCACTGATATGCAGCACCGATGGGTAGCACTGATATGCAGCACCGATGGGTAGCACTGATCTGCAGCACCGATGGGTAGCACTGATCTGCAGCACTGATGGGTAGCACTGATATGCAGCACTGATGGGTAGCACTGATAGGTGGAACTGATTGGCACTGATAGGTAGCACTGATATGCAGCACTGATGGGCACTGATATGTGGTACTGATGGGTAGCACTGATATGCAGCACTGATGGGCAGCACTGGTGGGCACTGATAGGTAGCACTGATATGCAGCATTGGTGGGCACCGATAGGTGGCACTGATGGGAAGCACTGATATGCATCACTGATGGGTAGCAACTGATAGGCGGCACTGATGTGTCACTGATGGGAAGCACTGATATGCATCACTGATGGGTAGCACTGATAGGCAGCACTGATATGCAGCACTTTTATGCAGCACTGATGGCCACTGCTAGGCAGCATTGATGGACACTGATAGGCGGAAGTAATATGCAGCACTGATGGGCACCGATATGTGGCACTGATTGGTAGCACTGATATGCAGCACTGGTGGGCACTGATAGGCGGCACTGATGGGTAATAATGGGCACTGGTGGGCAGCACTGATAGATGGCAATGATGGGCACTGGTGGGCAGCACTGATGGGGAGGGCACTGGCGGGCTCCCTGAGCCCTGATTGCCATGGTGGGGAGCCCTGGGGTCATGGTGGGCATCCCTGGTGGTTCTAGTTGCACCCCCCCTTCCCCAAGGGTCTGCACTGGTAATCAATGCTCTGATTACCAGTGCAGACCCCCCCCCCCTCCCCCCGTCAGGAGAGCCACAGATCGGCTTTCCAATACTCGCGCCTGTCCGGCACGAACTGAGGAAAGCCGATCAACGGCACTTCCTATTTACCATGTGATCAGCTGTGATTGGACACGGCTGGTCACATGGTAAAGAGCCTACGTCAGTTGGAGAATTTCTATTTTGCATCGTATACCCCCACAGTATAAATGCTAATTTATGCCTCACTCATGGCTTTATATCTATGTAACTTTATCCATGTTCTCGCATCATTATAAACGTTGTTTACCTTTATCTTATGTATAGTTTGATCTTCTGATCTATTTTATCTTGTTTAAATAAAATACAAGTTTCACTTATTTGGAAGTGTGATTGCCCTCAAAGTCCCACCCCCAGGGGGAATCTTTTGTGCCTTTCTCACAGCCTGTAGGGATGTTGGCAATCCACTTCCAGGTTTTCCACTAGCTGGGGACATTCTGAACTGATGAAATAAACGGTCCGTATGTGTGAATGGGGCCTTAGAGATCTGTATCTTATTATACTTTTGTGATACTGGACTGGTTATTGTTGTATCATCCATGTACATTGTATATTTAGTTTTTCTGTGGGCATGGACTCATTCTCTTATGGCAGGAATACACAGTATGAAAATTGTACGAAAATTTTCATTCAGGGAATGATCGGCCGATTTTCTTCTCGTTGATGCCCAGCAATCAATACCCGATATCGATATTATGAACGAAAAAGACCGATTGAAAACAAATTTAAAAATTCTGTCGTATCGTTTGCAAACAATTTTCGTGGGTGTGAAGGTCGTCAGTAGAAAATCTATAGAACATTATCACGCATGAGCGGAAATAGATGGCGACCCCGGAGTGTTTAAGAACAAAGTTTTGTAAACATTAATGAAAAATTCCAAATAAGCAAGGCAAAGAAATGTCAGCAAAAAAAAAAAAAAAATTATATATATATATATATATACACGGTTTCAATGCCGGTCCCTTCAACGAAGAGTGTAGGAACGTTCGTGCTGGGAGGAAGAGGCGTGTGACAAGGTCACACGCGCACTACATCACTTCTACTTGTATGTGAAACGTCAACACTACGTATGAAATCAATTGCGCTTTGAAAGATTTTTTTCGATTGTTAATGTTGGTGAGGATTTTGACCAACGAACGCAGTTTCGTTGGTCAGGGATCGAACGATCGGTCGATGTTTGAACCGTGTATTTCTGCTATAAATCGTCCAGAGGTCAAGTGGTAAAAAATGGTCAGAAAAGAACAAAAGTGTTTAACAGTTGCAGAAAATGAGAGCTAAAACACAAATGTATTTTATCGCCATCTACTGGTTGCAAAGCCAACGCTGCATTTATAAGAACAGTTATGAAGCAGATCAGCAAATGCAATATCGCAGTATAAAATGCTAGAAGTCAAACACATAAATGCAGCCTTATTAACCACTTCTGGACCGGAAGCTTTGCCCCCTTAATGACCAGGCCATAGTTTGCGATTCGGCACTGCGTTACTTTAACGGACAATTGCGCAGTCATGCAAAGCTGTACCTAAATAAAATGGATGTCCTTTTTTTCCCCACAAATAGAGCTTTCTTTTGGTGGTATTTGATCACCCCTACGATTTTTTTTTTTTTTTTTTGCGCTAAAAAACAAAAAAGGTTACCGAGTGGGGGCCGGAGAGCGCCGCCGCCGGCACACGCTCGCCCCATAGCTGCAGGCGTGCGGCCAACGTAGAGCTATGTCAGTTCACGCAGGAGGGCCAGCCTGCCACAGTATATATGCGGTGAGCGGTCCAGAACCAGTTAAAAAAAAAAAAATGGCTTATTTATTAAAAACTAACAGGAAAAACAGAGTCATTCCTATGCAAAGCAGCCTGATTTTATCTCCCAATTCTCACCCTGCAGTGAGAAGATATATAATTCTGCTATATAACATTCCCAAAAAAAAAAAAGAAAAAAAATTTTAAAAATCTAAAAACATTTTAGGCCAATTTATATTCTGCTACATATTTTTGGCAAAAAAAAAATAAATAAATAAGCGTATTTTGATTGGTTTGCGCAAAAGTTATTGCGTTTACTAACTACGGGAAAGATTTCTGTCATTTTTATTTATTTATTTTTTTACTAGTAATGGCGGCGATCAGCGATTTTTTTTTTTTTGGGACTGCGTCATTGCGGTGGACAGATCGGACCCCTAACTGACATTTTTTACACTTTTGGGGGTACCAGTGACATTACTACAGTAATCAGTGCTAAAAATATGCACTGTTACTGTAATAATGACACTGGCAGGGAAGGGGTTAACACTGTGGGTGATCAAGTGGTTAAATGTGAGCCTAGGGGAGTGTTTTCTGTATGGGGGTGGGGATTATGGAATGACCATTGAGACCTGTGATCCTATTTGGAAGGATCACAGGGGCTCTGTGATCATTCCAGAGAGAAGAGCGGTCAGCTGTGTTTACAATAGCTGACCGCCCTTCTCTCTCAGCGGGGAACGATTGCGGGTGTCAGGCAGCAATCGGAGCCACCTGCCCGCTGCATTGGAGTCTGTGCTGCCTAGTGGGGGCCGGAGCACACCGGTGGCGTGTGCTCGCCCCCTAGCTGCCGGCGCGCAACCGACATAGCCCTACATCGATTTGCGCAGCAGGGCCAGCCTGCCACGGGTGTCAGGCGGCAATCGGAGTCCCCGTTGCCGAGCAGGGCTGGAGCACACTGTCGGCGTGCGCTCGCCCCCTAGCTGCTGGCACGCGACCGACGTAGCCCTATGTAGGTTCGTGCAGGAGGGCTGCCCTGCCACAGTATATATGCGGTGGGCGGTCCGGAACCAGTTAAAAAAATAAATAAATGGCTTATTTATTAAACACTAACAGGAAAAACAGAGTCATTCCTAGGCAAAGCAGCCTGATTTTATCTCCCAATTCCCATCCTGCAGGGAGAAGATATATAATGAATGGTGATTGGCTGTTAGAGGAAATAATTCCCTTTTTCTTCCCTCCAGTCCCATCGATGGATGTAGACACAAACCGGCCAAAACATTGATTGCCTCCAGTCTGGAGAAAGCAGGGATGAGTTACAGAGCACCCGGAAAGTATTCACAGCGCTTCACTTCTTCCACATGTTATATTACAGCTTTATTCCAAAATGAATTAAATTCCTTATTTTCCTCAAAATTCTACAAACAATCCCCCATAATGACAACGGGAGAGAAGTTTGCTTGAAATCTTTGCAAATTTATTAAAAATAAAGGAAAAAAGCACCCATGTACATAAGTATTCACACCCTTTGCCATGACACTCAGAATTGAGCTCAGGTGCATCCGGTTTCCACCAATCATCCTTGAGATGTTTCTACAACTTGATTGGAGTACACCTGTGGTAAATTCAGTAGATTGGACATGATTTGGAAAGGCACACACCTGTCTATATAAGGTCCCACAGGTAACAGTGCATGTCAGAGCACAAACCAAGCCATGAAGTCCAAGGAATTGTCTGTAGACCTCAGAGACAGGGATTGTATGGAGGCACATTTCGGGGGAAGGGTACAGAAACATTTCTGCAGCATTGAAGGTCCCAATGAGCACAGTGGCCTCCATCATCCGTAAATAGAAGAAGTTTGGAACCACCAGGACTCTTCCTAGAGCGAGCCGCCCGGCCAAACTGAGCGATCGGGGGAGGGGGGCCTTAGTCAGGGAGGTGACCAAGAACCCGATGGTCACTCTGACAGAGCTCCAACGTTTCTCTGTGGAGAGAGGAGAACCTTCTAGAAGAACAACCATCTCTCCAGCACTCCCACCAATCAGGCCTGTATGGGTGTGGCCAGACGGAAGCCACTCCTCAGTAGAAGGCACATGACGGCCCGCCTGGAGTTTACCAAAAGGCACCTGAAGGACTCTCAGACCATGAGGAACAAAATTCTCTGCTCTGATTAAACAAAGATTGAACTCTTTGGCCTGAATGGCAAGCGTCATGTCTGGAGGAAACCAGGGACCGCTCATCACCTGACCAATACAATTCCTACAGTGAAGCATGGTGGTGGCAGCATCATGCTGTGGGGATGTTTTTCAGCGGCAGGAACTGGGAGACTAGTCAGGATTGAGGGAAAGGTGAATGCAGCAATGTACAGAGACATCTGATGAAAACCTGCTCCAGAGCGCTGTGAGCCCCAGACTGGGGCGAAGGTTTATCTTCCAACAGGACAATGACCCTAAGCACACAGCCAAGATAACAAAGGAGTGACTACGGGACAACTCTGTGAATGCAGTGGCGTCACTAGGGGAGTGCGGTGGGTGCGGTCCGCACCGGGTGACACCCGCCAGAGGGGTGACACCACCTAAGCCTAAACCGAGTCCCAACCTTCCTGAAATGCCCGCAGCGTGTGCGGGCAGCGGGTTGTCTACACGCCACGGGCAACACTTTGTATGTTGGCCGGGATGTCTCTCCAGCTGCCTGCAGTCTTCTCTTGTCACTGTGTGTACGGAGTACGGACTCGGAGTACACTCACTGAAGCCGCCCCTCCTCTTCTTGCTGTGATGTTTACTTCCTTTCCTGACTGTACACAGAGCAGAAGGGGGGAGGGACACACCACGCTGCTTGAATGGCATTCAGACTCCGTCAGGATAAGAGAAGCTGGGACGAGATAAATTGCAGGTAACCCTTCCACTGCTGGCACATTATCACTGGAAGGGATCATCCATGTTCTTTTTAACTTCAAAAAAATTGAACTTCAACAGTATTTTACGTTTTAGGAGAGTGCTGCTGTAATATGTCATCTACTATGCCTCCAGTCTCTTGTATACTACAGAAGCATGTCTGCAATCTCCAACACCCCCTGTATAATGTCCGCAGTCTCTGACCGTCTCCTGTATAATGTCCGCAGTCTCTGACAGTCTCCTGTATAATGTCCGCAGTCTCTGACAGTCTCCTGTATAATTTCCGCAGTCTCTGACCGTCTCCTGTATAATGTCCGCAGTCTCTGACCGTCTCCTGTATAATGTCCGCAGTCTCTGACCGTCTCCTGTATAATTTCCGCAGTCTCTGACCGTCTCCTGTATAATGTCCGCAGTCTCTGACCGTCTCCTGTATAATGTCCGCAGTCTCTGACCGTCTCCTGTATAATGTCCGCAGTCTCTGACCGTCTCCTGTATAATGTCCGCAGTCTCTGACCGTCTCCTGAAAAATGTCCGCAGTCTCTGACCGTCTCCTGAAAAATGTCCGCAGTCTCTGACCATCTCCTGAAAAATGTCCGCAGTCTCTGACCGTCTCCTGTATTATGTCCGCAATCTCTGACCGTCTCCTGTATAATGTCTGCAGTCTCTGACCGTCTCCTGTATAATGTCCGCAGTCTCTGACCGTCTCCTGTATAATGTCCGCAGTCTCTGACCGTCTCCTGTATAATGTCCGCAGTCTCTGACCGTCTCCTGTATAATGTCCGCAGTCTCTGACCGTCTCCTGTATAATGTCCGCAGTCTCTGACAGTCTTTTGTATGATGTCTGCAGTCCCTGACAGTCTCTTGTATCATGTCCGCAGTCTCTGACCATCTCTTGTATTATTTCCACAGTCTCTGACCATCTCCTGTATCATGTCAGTAGTCTCTGACCATCTCTTGTATGTGGGAGGAATTTTGCCCTTTCCTTACCCCTACACTGAGTTACACACCCCTGTCTCCTGCACTCTTTTTGTTTTGTACTCCTAATTTTTTTTTTTATACATTACACACTCCTGGGCCCTCTGTACATTACATTCATCTAAATCTTAAACCCTTTGCATTACACACCCTGGACCCCTGCAGCCTGCACTATGTATCTTAAACCCGTCACTGGCTGCAGCACTCCCCAACCCCTGTGCTCTGCTTTACACTCTCCTGCACTATATACACAATACTGTACATTATATACTTATCACCAAAGTCTTCATTGTCTCAACAGTTGCTGGTTGCTATGCAGTCCCTGACTATTTTATTGAATTTATTCTTTAAGGTAGGCTCAGACAAAGCAATCGAAGCATATTTTATAGGTACAAGGAAGCCTGGGTTTTGTTTAAACATATCCCTTAAGCCCCTCCCACAATTTACCGCAAGCTGGCGTGCCGCAGGTCTTTTCACTCCTCCAGTGTCCCTCATTCTGAAGTTCAAAAGTTGGGAGGTATGATTAAGCGGTGACAGCAGGCTCTTTTCCTCACTCAGTCCACCAGAGAACAGGTAGCGAGCTGCGGGCTGTCAGTTTATCTTCCCCACTTCCCCCCTCTTTTCTCCTGTCAGCAGTGCAGGAGAAGAGAGAGTGGCTCTCATCTGATTGCTGCCCAGCTTACTGCCCGGTCTGTTTCCCTTCCCGCTGGCCACCGCGGAGGGCCAATCAGAAGAGACTAGGGGGGGCATCATGGGACATGTAGTCCGGGAAGATTGGCGGCCCCATTTGTTGTCCACAGGGAGCAGACCACAGCCCCAGAATGCACTCTGCTAGGGGGAGAGATTGAGGACTGGGAACCTGGGAAAAACCTGAGGAAGGGAGTGCTCCACCATAAAGGAGGACTGTGCTGGGGGAAGTCAGAGAGAGCCACACTGCCCAGCACCACCAGAGAGAGAAAGACTGTCACTGCCAGGGTACAGACGGGCTACACTACTGACCAAAGTCAGCCTGGTTAACCCAGAGGGAGCGAACGTATAACCGGAGGGATCACTGCTGCAATTTTGCTGGGTCTGGCAGGATGGCCTGTCAGCCATTATCAGTTACTGCTCCTAGGGACTGAGCCATTAGGAAATGCCTAACCTGCTATCCTGTAGGCCTTATTGACCGTCGCAACCTGCTTCAAAAAACGCCAACACTGAGCTGCTGCCCGGCCCGAATATAAGGGGGGGGGGGGGGTGACACCATGTTTTACCGCACCAGGTGACACCAACCCTAGTGACGCCACTGAGTTAATGTTATTGAGTGGCCCAGCCAGAGCCCAGACTTGAACCCAATTGAACATCACTGGAGAGATCTGAAAATGGCTGAGCACCGCCCCTCCCCCATCCAACCTGATGGAGCTCGAGAGGTCCTGCAAAGAAGAATGGGAGAAACTGCCCATAAATAGGAGTGCCAAGCTTGTAGCATCATACTCAGAAATACTGGAGGCTGGAATTGGTGCCAAAGGAGCTTCACCAAAGTATTGAGCAAAGGGTGTGAATACTTATGTACATGGGAGCTTTTTTTCTTTTTAATAAATTTGCAAAGATTTCAAAAAAACTTCTTTCACGCTGTCATTATGGGGGATTGTTTGTAAAATTTGGAGGACAATTGTGAATTTAATCCATTTTGGAATAAGGCTGTAACATAACAAAATGTGGAAAAAGTGAAGCGCTGTGAACTTTCTGGATGCTCTGTATGAATCTCTGCCATGTGTTAGCTGTCATCTGTGTACAGGAAGTGGGAAATGATGATCATAGACCCCCCCCCCCCACGCCTGCAATACAACTCCCATCTCCCCCCATGCATGCACAACAGCCCCCAGCCACCTCTACGCCTGCACTACAGCCCCCAGTCGCGCACCCCCCCCCCCCCCAATGCTGTACGACATCTCCCAGCCGCCCCCACCCCTATACTACATCTCCCAGTCGCCCCCACGCCCCTACTACATCTCCCAGTCGCCCCCACGCCCCTACTACATCTCCCAGCCTCCCCCACGCCCGTACTACATCTCCCAGCCGCCCCCACGCCCGTACTACATCTCCCAGCCGCCCCCACCCCTATACTACATCTCCCAGGCGCCCCCACGCCTGTACTACATCTCCCAGCCGCCCCCACGCCTGTACTACATCTCCCAGCCGCCCCCACGCCTGTACTACATCTCCCAGCCGCCCCCACGTCCGTACTACATCTCCCAGTCGCCCCCACGTCCGTACTACATCTCCCAGTCGCCCCCACGCCCGTACTACATCTCCCAGCCTCCCCCACGCCCGTACTACATCTCCCAGCCGCCCCCACGCCCGTACTACATCTCCCAGTCACCCCCACGCCCGTACTACATCTCCCAGCCTCCCCCACGCCCGTACTACATCTCCCAGTCGCCCCCACGCCCGTACTACATCTCCCAGTCGCCCCCACGCCTGTACTACATCTCCCAGTCGCCCCCACGTCCGTACTACATCTCCCAGTCGCCCCCACGTCCGTACTACATCTCCCAGCCGCACCCACGCCCGTACTACATCTCCCAGCCGCACCCACGCCCGTACTACATCTCCCAGTCACCCCCACGCCCATACTACATCTCCCAGTCGCACCCACGCCCGTACTACATCTCCCAGCCGCCCCCACCCCTGTACTACATCTCCCAGCCGCCCCCACGCCCGTACTACATCTCCCAGCCGCCCCCACGCCCGTACTACATCTCCCAGCCGCCCCCACGCCTGTACAGACTACAGCCCCCACGCCTGTACTACATCTCCCAGCCGCCCCCACGCCTGTACAACAGACTACAGCCCCCAGCCGCCCCCACGCCTGTCGCACGACCACGCGATTGTCCGTTTTTACTGTGGCAGGTCGTCTCTCACCCGCGAAACAACGTAGCTGGACGTCGCTTCACGGGACTGCTAGTGGAGGTGTGTACATGCTGATTGACCACAGGGGGAGCCAATGAGTGGGTCCGGTGGCTGCAATGTCCCCTGGGCACCCGTGATCACTCCCTGTGGAGACAGAAGGCGGTCTGCCGTTGTGTACACGGCAGAGCACTGTTCTGTCAGTAATGAACACAGGGATCCTCCTATTTAGGAACACAGGTCTTTGTGTTCATGTAGCAAGCCGATCCCCCCCACAGTTAGAAAGCACCCCCTAGGGCAGTGATGGCGAACCTTGGCACCCCAGATGTTTTGGAACTACATTTCCCATGACGCTCATGCACTCTGCAGTTTAGTTGAGCTTCATGGGAAATGTAGTTCCAAAACATCTGGGGTGCCGAGGTTCACCATTACTGATCTAGGGACACATTTAACCCATTGATCACCCACTGTGTTAACCCCATTCCCTGCCACTGTCATTATTACAGTGACAGTGCATATTTTTAGCACTGATTACTGTAATAATGTCACTGGTCCCCTCCAAAAGTGTCAAAAATGTCAGTTAGGGGTCCGATCTGTCCGCCGCAATGTCGCAGCCCCGCTAAAAATCGCAGATTGCCGCCATTACTAGTACAAAAAAAAAAAAAAAACAAACAATAAAAATGACAAATCTTACCAGTAGTCAGTAAATGCCATAACTTTTGCGCAAACCAATCAAAATACACTTTTACAAAAAATATGTAGCAGAAAACAAATTGGCCTAAAATGTTAAAAAATGTAGATTTGTTATATAGCAGAATGTTTATATATATATATATTATATATATATATATATATATATATATATATATATATTATTTTTTATTATTTTTTTCCAGAATTGTCGCTCTTTTTTGTTTATATCACAAAAAAAAATAAATAAAAAAAAATAAAAATCGCACAGGTGATCAAATACCATCAAAAGAAAGCTCTGTTTGTGGGGGGGGGGGGGGGGGAAAGGACGTCCATTTTATTTGGGTACAGCGTCGCACGACCGCGCAAAAGTAGCGCAGAGCCGAACCGCAAAAAATGGCCTGGTCATTAAAGAGGTTGTAAACCTCCGAATTTTTTTTTTTTGGAAAACAAAAAAACCTGAAAGACAAACAGATAATGAGCTAGTATGCATCGCATACTAGCTCATTATGAAATACTTACCTAAGAACGAAGCCCCGAGGCGCCGACCGCTCATCTCTCTCGTGGGTGACATATTCTGTCACCCTTCTTCCGGGTTCGCGCATCTGGCCATCTGATTGGCTGGATCCGCTATTACGTCACTCCCGCGCATGCGCACAGGAGCCGACGGTCACAGCACAGGGCTCTGAAGGAACGGCACCAGAGGCCGTTCCTTCAGAGCGCATGCGACAGTGATGTCACTGGCTGCATATAAGGTAAATGTCTCCTAAACGGTACATTAGGAGATATTTACAGTACCTATAGGGAAGCCTTATCATAGGCGTACCTTTAGGTACAACTTGCAGAGGAGGGTTTACTTCCTCTTTAAAGCGGAGTTCCAGCCATTTACTCACCTGTCCAACGGTCCAGCGATGCGGCCGCCGGAAGCCTCGATCCTCTCCCTCGGCGCTGGCATCACTGCTGTGGGCACCCGGCTGTTACAGTTTGCGGCTTCACAGCCGGGTACCCACTGCGCATGCGCGAGTCACGCCGTGATTGGCCGGCAATCTTCTGGGACCTGTGACGTGTCCCAGAAGATTGCAGGGAGGGAGGGGGAGAGGAGAACTTCCGCTCAGGGCGCCGCGGCGCTCCGAGCGGAAGTGGGAGCGGGTACCTGTCAAAACTAGGTACCCGCTCCCCCCCCCCCCAAAAAATGACATGCCAAATGTGGCATGTCGGGGGGTCAGGACTCCCTAAAGCGGAAGTTCCACTTTTGGGTGGAACTCCACTTTAAGGGGGCAATTCTTCCGGTCCCAAAGTGGTCAGTTAAAGACATGAGTCACAGAATTGTACAATAAAAATGATAGAAAGGCATTAGAGGGAGTGTCGGGCCTCACCTGACTGTTGGGGTCCCCGAGCAGGTTACATATATGAGGTACAAACTTACTCAGAGTCAGGCTGTTGGCGCCGTACCTGTGGACAGAACGGGAAATGATCATTTCTAGCTGTAGGAAGTAGAGAATGAGAATACAGAGAAAGGGAAGGAAAACTCACATGTTTAGAGTTGCTATAAGGACGAGACAGACGCCTTCCCGGGTGCGGAAATTCTTGTGCTTGAAGCCTCCCAGCATCCGATCCCAGACATACTGAAACAAGAAAGATCAACCATAAGACATCACATGATCACAGCACATTCAGGCAATGGTGTGTATGGATCAGGACACAGATTTTAGATAAAATGGGGGAGGGGCACGGTCACCCACAAACTTCTGTTATCACTCAGGGAATTCAGTTGCAAGATTTGCAGACAAAACTACCCCCTGCTGGGGAGTTCTGGATGTTCTCATCTCAATAACACAAAGGCGAGTGTTCTGTAGTCTAACAGGGGATGACTGGGCAGACTGCACTGCTTGGTATTTCATTGCAGAAGAGGGTAAGTTGTCGCTTCAAACAGGAAATTAGGAGCTCACTGGATTTCTAGCAGATCAGCAGGTCTTTTTCTGTACTTTCAGCGCTTTCTGGGCATCTATTACAGAGATGTACTAAATATGGAATACTCTGTAAGAGTCGGTTCACACTGGGGCGACTTGTCAGGCGACCTGGTCGCCTGACAAGTCGCGGTGGGTCGCCTGCCATAGAGTAGCACAGGAACCGTTCTAATAGGAGCGACACAAGTCGCTCTGACTTAGAAAAAGGGTCCGGAGCTTCTTTGGGGCAACCTGGAGCGACCTGCATTGACTTCAATGTTATGAAGTCTGTGCCAGCCGCTCCGAGGTCGCGGTGCGAGCTGCGCACCGCGACCTGTGAGGTCGCCCCGGCAAGTCGGATCGCCCCAGTGTGAACGGGGTCTAAAGGAAATTTGTACATCTTTTTTATTATTTTATGTTGTATGCGTTGCACACGGCACTAATAATATTTTCATTACATGTTTGCATTCTTTCAAGTCCTGATAAGAATTAGCCTGCGTATGTTACGCCCCTTGTTACCATAAAAGTACAAATGAAATATTAATGTGATACCTAATTATGTGTATAAAAACCTTCAATTGCGTCATATAGAACAGAACAGTTATTTTGGAAAGATGCGGAGGGTATCTTTTTGTGTTTGTTTCCTACTGCAGTCGTTATTCATTTGGAGCCACTAATCAATACGAGGATAGGAGTTGCCTATCTATAAAATGTCTACAACACGAATGCCTCGTACACACGCATCGATTATTGGCTCGGAATTTTCCGCCAACGTCCGATCGGCCGATTTTCGGCTTGTTAGTATGATGCTTCCGACAACCGACTCCGACTTTTCGGCCGAAAAAAATCTGGTGTGCAGGCTATAAAATTTTTGTTGGCCGTCAACACAACGGCCGATTTTCCATCAGTCAGTACAGATTTCGGCAGACAAAAATCTGATTGAGCAAGTCTGGGCATGCTCAGAGAAGAAAAAACACACGGAAAGTAAACCAGCACATGACATCACTTCTGAAGTAGATTTTTGTTGGCTGAGAAAATTCGTGTGCAGTCTAGGCACATTCCAACCAACAAAACACCACTCTGGACAAAAGTAGGACGATCAGTCAGCCGATAATCGTTGCGTGTGTACGAGGCATTAGTCACACTCTTGAATGGATGATACACTATGTAGGCTGCCGGTACTGACGAATAGTGCAGAATTCGCAGTGATTACTCTGTGTTTCCCGCACCGCACCTAATTTGCACACCGTTCATGCGAACCGCTGCGGGTGTGTATGGTAATAGGTTACTAAACCCACAACAGTAATATCAGTCTGTATATGCAGTAGTGATCCACCGATATCGTTTTTTTATTGCCGATACAGATATTTTGATCATCGCATATCGGTATTGGCCGATATTGGCCAATATTTTCGTACATTAAAAAAATTATTTTTTATTTTTTTGGACAGGTACTGTTGTGGAGGGATCTGGGGGGTCTAAAAGACCCCAAACCCCTCCTTTGCACTTAAAAGCGTTCAAAACGCCAAGTTTGGCTGTTTTGAATGCGGTCATTTTTTTTTATTTGGCGCCGAGTACCCGGAAGTGATGTCATGACATCACTTCCGGGTTTTTACATGGAGACCCGATCAGAGCCGAATGCGGCTTTGATCGGGTCTTCTCTTCAGCGGCCGTGCAGGATGGTTGCCTGGGTCTCCAGGTGGGACGGGAGAACCGGGCGAGCTGCGGAAGGCAGTTTGGGACGTCCCCTCCCGCTCCTTGTAATGAAAGCCGAGCGGCTTCTCAGCCGCATCGGTTGTCATTACAAGACAGTCGACCGTCGGCTACGGACGCCGATACCGGGTGATGCCTCTAGCTGCAGGAATTACTCTGGTACAGCACTTTCCCGAAAAATATCGGCAATATCGGTAACCTCAGGAGTCGATTCCAATATATCGAGGAAAGTGCATATCGGCCCTCGATATATCAGCTTTGCTGATAATCGGTCGATCCCTAATATGCAGTAAAGCCTGTTATCCTCACGGAGGAACCCAAGGGGTTAATCCTGCACATTGTGTATAAAGGCTGTTTGATCCTCCCATTCTTTTACTCTACCCAATCCATCTCCTGATAGAACAGAGCCTCGGGGGCACACTGCACATGCTCAGTTTGGTGTGTAAAAAGAAAACAAACAGAAGGCGCCTCTAAATGCAGAAAACAAAAGACTTTTATTGCCAAAAGGATAAAAATGCACTTACTAGCATTAAAATAAACCGGGCTCATCATAGGATGTGGCAAGGAACCCAGTGACAGGTGGTCCCAGGGGTGGTCCAATGTGCAGCTCGATGGTGGAGATCCCAACCGACAAGCAGAGGGGGGGGGGGGGGGGGGCGCAGGAGAAAGAACCAGGAAGGACAGCTGTGCTGCCAGGACCAGTGTGAAACACAAATGCCAGGAAGTGATGTCAAAGGGGCGGTACGCATTTCGGAGCATCGATTGGCTCCCTCCTCATGCCAACATTTAATGCTAGTAAGTGCATTTTTATCCTTTGGCAATAAAAGTCTTGTTTTCTGCACTTTAGAGGTGCCTTCTGTTTGTTTTCTTTGTACCAGAGTTTGTTTCTCTCTTGGAGTTACTGCCCTAGTGCTGCTTGCCTGTTCTGTATCCAATCCATTCCGGACATCGCCTCTGGCCAGAATCCACTATCCAGAGTGCCCTCCATCTCCTCATCTCAGTTTGGTGTGTATTTTTTTTTTTTGGTAGGGTGCATGTGATCAGCACAGGGCCAATCAGCACTGTCCAGACAGAGGACAGGGGTCATGCAGCCTCATAGGACAGTCAGAGTAGAATGAAAACTCCTCCTACAAGCTTTAACCAGACACTGATAGAAGTCACAAGACTGCTATATACTGCTGATGAGAAAATGGATTTAGCAGTTTATATTTACTAAAAAAAATTGCATTTCCATGTTCTGTGTACTGTGGGAGACCAGATATAGTGAATGCAGAGTCCTGGGGAGACCAGATATAGTGAATGCAGAGTCCTGAGGAAACCAGATATAGTGACTGCAGGGTCCTGGGGAGACCAGATATAGTGACTGCAGGGTCCTGGGGAGACCAGATATAGTGACTGCAGGGTCCTGGGGAGACCAGACATAGTGACTGCAGGGTCCTGGGGAGACCAGACATAGTGACTGCAGGGTCCTGGGGAGACCAGACAGTGACTGCAGGGTCCTCGGAAGATCAGATATAGTGACTGCAGAGTCCTGGGGAGATCAGATATAGTGACTGCAGAGTCCTGGGGAGATCAGATATAGTGACTGCAGAGTCCTGGGGAGACCAGATATAGTGAATGCAGAGTCCTGGGGAGATCAGATATAGTGAATGCAGAGTCCTGGGGAGATCAGATATAGTGAATGCAGAGTCCTGGGGAGGGCAGATATAGTGACTGCAGAGTACTGGGGAGATCAGATATAGTGAATGCAGAGTCCTGGGGAGATCAGATATAGTGACTGCAGAGTCCTGGGGAGATCAGATATAGTGACTGCAGAGTCCTGGGGAGGGCAGATATAGTGAATGCAGAGTCCTGGGGAGATCAGATATAGTGAATGCAGAGTCCTGGGGAGATCAGATATAGTGACTGCAGAGTCCTGGGGAGATCAGATATAGTGACTGCAGAGTCCTGGGGAGATCAGATATAGTGACTGCAGAGTCCTGGGGAGACCAGATATAGTGAATGCAGAGTCCTGGGGAGATCAGATATAGTGAATGCAGAGTCCTGGGGAGATCAGATATAGTGAATGCAGAGTCCTGGGGAGATCAGATATAGTGAATGCAGAGTCCTGGGGAGATCAGATATAGTGAATGCAGAGTCCTGGGGAGATCAGATATAGTGACTGCAGAGTCCTGGGGAGATCAGATATAGTGACTGCAGAGTCCCAGGGAGATCAGATATAGTGACTGCAGAGTCCTGGGGAGATCAGATATAGTGACTGCAGAGTCCTGGGGAGATCAGATATAGTGACTGCAGAGTCCTGGGGAGGGCAGATATAGTGAATGCAGAGTCCTGGGGAGATCAGATATAGTGACTGCAGAGTCCTGGGGAGATCAGATATAGTGACTGCAGGGTCCTGGGGAGACCAGACATAGTGACTGCAGGGTCCTGGGGAGACCAGACATAGTGACTGCAGGGTCCTGGGGAGACCAGACATAGTGACTGCAGGGTCCTGGGGAGACCAGACATAGTGACTGCAGGGTCCTGGGGAGACCAGACATAGTGACTGCAGGGTCCTGGGGAGACCAGACAGTGACTGCAGGGTCCTGGGAAGATCAGATATAGTGACTGCAGAGTCCTGGGGAGATCAGATATAGTGACTGAAGAGTCCTGGGGAGATCAGATATAGTGACTGCAGGGTCCTGGGGAGACCAGATATAGTGAATGCAGAGTCCTGGGGATATCAGATATAGTGAATGCAGAGTCCTGGGGAGATCAGATATAGTGAATGCAGAGTCCTGGAGAGGGCAGATATAGTGACTGCAGAGTCCTGGGGAGGGCAGATATAGTGAATGCAGAGTCCTGGGGAGATCAGATATAGTGACTGCAGAGTCCTGGGGAGATCAGATATAGTGAATGCAGAGTCCTGGGGAGATCAGATATAGTGACTGCAGAGTCCTGGGGAGATCAGATATAGTGACTGCAGAGTCCTGGGGAGATCAGGTATAGTGAATGCAGAGTCCTGGGGAGATCAGATATAGTGAATGCAGAGTCCTGGGGAGATCAGGCATAGTGACTGCAGAGTCCTGGGGAGATCAGGTATAGTGACTGCAGAGTCCTTGGGAGATCAGGTATAGTGACTGCAGAGTCCTGGGGAGAGCAGATATAGTGAATGCAGAGTCCTGGGGAGATCAGATATAGTGACTGCAGAGTCCTGGGGAGGGCAGATATAGTGACTGCAGAGTCCTGGGGAGGGCAGATATAGTGACTGCAGAGTCCTGGGGAGATCAGATATAGTGACTGCAGAGTCCTGGGGAGGGCAGATATAGTGACTGCAGAGACCTGGGGAGGGCAGATATAGTGACTGAAGAGTCCTGGGGAGATCAGATATAGTGACTGCAGGGTCCTGGGGAGACCAGATATAGTGAATGCAGAGTCCTGGGGATATCAGATATAGTGAATGCAGAGTCCTGGGGAGATCAGATATAGTGAATGCAGAGTCCTGGGGAGGGCAGATATAGTGACTGCAGAGTCCTGGGGAGGGCAGATATAGTGAATGCAGAGTCCTGGGGAGATCAGATATAGTGACTGCAGAGTCCTGGGGAGATCAGATATAGTGAATGCAGAGTCCTGGGGAGATCAGATATAGTGACTGCAGAGTCCTGGGGAGATCAGATATAGTGACTGCAGAGTCCTGGGGAGATCAGGTATAGTGAATGCAGAGTCCTGGGGAGATCAGATATAGTGAATGCAGAGTCCTGGGGAGATCAGGCATAGTGACTGCAGAGTCCTGGGGAGATCAGGTATAGTGACTGCAGAGTCCTGGGGAGATCAGGTATAGAGACTGCAGAGTCCTGGGGAGAGCAGATATAGTGAATGCAGAGTCCTGGGGAGATCAGATATAGTGACTGCAGAGTCCTGGGGAGGGCAGATATAGTGACTGCAGAGTCCTGGGGAGGGCAGATATAGTGACTGCAGAGTCCTGGGGAGATCAGATATAGTGACTGCAGAGTCCTGGGGAGGGCAGATATAGTGACTGCAGAGTCCTGGGGAGATCAGATATAGTGAATGCAGAGTCCTGGGGAGATCAGATATAGTGAATGCAGAGTCCTGGGGAGATCAGATATAGTGAATGCAGAGTCCTGGGGAGATCAGATATAGTGAATGCAGAGTCCTGGGGAGATCAGATATAGTGAATGCAGAGTCCTGGGGAGATCAGATATAGTGAATGCAGAGTCCTGGGGAGATCAGATATAGTGACTGCAGAGTCCTGGGGAGATCAGATATAGTGACTGCAGGGTCCTGGGGAGACCAGATATAGTGAATGCAGAGTCCTGGGGAGATCAGATATAGTGAATGCAGAGTCCTGGGGAGATCAGATATAGTGACTGCAGAGTCCTGGGGAGATCAGATATAGTGACTGCAGAGTCCTGGGGAGATCAGATATAGTGAATGCAGAGTCCTGGGGAGATCAGATATAGTGAATGCAGAGTCCTGGGGAGATCAGATATAGTGAATTCAGAGTCCTGGGGAGATCAGATATAGTGACTGCAGAGTCCTGGGGAGATCAGATATAGTGACTGCAGAGTCCTGGGGAGACCAGGTATAGTGAATGCAGAGTCCTGGGGAGATCAGATATAGTGAATGCAGAGTCCTGGGGAGATCAGGCATAGTGACTGCAGAGTCCTGGGGAGATCAGGCATAGTGACTGCAGAGTCCTGGGGAGATCAGGCATAGTGACTGCAGAGTCCTGGGGAGATCAGGTATAGTGACTGCAGAGTCCTGGGGAGATCAGGTATAGTGACTGCAGAGTCCTGGGGAGATCAGGTATAGTGACTGCAGAGTCCTGGGGAGAGCAGATATAGTGAATGCAGAGTCCTGGGGAGATCAGATATAGTGACTGCAGAGTCCTGGGGAGATCAGATATAGTGACTGCAGAGTCCTGGGGAGGGCAGATATAGTGACTGCAGAGTCCTGGGGAGATCAGATATAGTGACTGCAGAGTCCTGGGGAGATCAGATATAGTGACTGCAGAGTCCTGGGGAGATCAGATATAGTGAATGCAGAGTCCTGGGGAGATCAGATATAGTGAATGCAGAGTCCTGGGGAGATCAGATATAGTGAATGCAGAGTCCTGGGGAGATCAGATATAGTGACTGCAGAGTCCTGGGGAGATCAGATATAGTGACTGCAGAGTCCTGGGGAGATCAGATATAGTGACTGCAGAGTCCTGGGGAGATCAGATATAGTGACTGCAGAGTCCTGGGGAGATCAGATATAGTGAATGCAGAGTCCTGGGGAGATCAGATATAGTGACTGCAGAGTCCTGGGGAGATCAGATATAGTGACTGCAGAGTCCTGGGGAGATCAGATATAGTGAATGCAGAGTCCTGGGGAGATCAGATATAGTGAATGCAGAGTCCTGGGGAGATCAGATATAGTGAATGCAGAGTCCTGGGGAGATCAGATATAGTGAATGCAGAGTCCTGGGGAGATCAGATATAGTGAATGCAGAGTCCTGGGGAGATCAGATATAGTGAATGCAGAGTCCTGGGGAGATCAGATATAGTGACTGCAGAGTCCTGGGGAGACCAGGTATAGTGAATGCAGAGTCCTGGGGAGATCAGATATAGTGAATGCAGAGTCCTGGGGAGATCAGGCATAGTGACTGCAGAGTCCTGGGGAGATCAGGTATAGTGACTGCAGAGTCCTGGGGAGATCAGGTATAGTGACTGCAGAGTCCTGGGGAGATCAGGTATAGTGACTGCAGAGTCCTGGGGAGATCAGGTATAGTGACTGCAGAGTCCTGGGGAGATCAGGTATAGTGACTGCAGAGTCCTGGGGAGAGCAGATATAGTGAATGCAGAGTCCTGGGGAGATCAGATATAGTGACTGCAGAGTCCTGGGGAGATCAGATATAGTGACTGCAGAGTCCTGGGGAGATCAGATATAGTGAATGCAGAGTCCTGGGGAGATCAGATATAGTGAATGCAGAGTCCTGGGGAGATCAGATATAGTGAATGCAGAGTCCTGGGGAGATCAGATATAGTGACTGCAGAGTCCTGGGGAGATCAGATATAGTGACTGCAGAGTCCTGGGGAGATCAGATATAGTGACTGCAGAGTCCTGGGGAGATCAGATATAGTGAATGCAGAGTCCTGGGGAGATCAGATATAGTGACTGCAGAGTCCTGGGGAGATCAGATATAGTGACTGCAGAGTCCTGGGGAGATCAGATATAGTGAATGCAGAGTCCCGGGGAGATCAGATATAGTGACTGCAGAGTCCTGGGGAGATCAGATATAGTGACTGCAGAGTCCTGGGGAGATCAGATATAGTGACTGCAGAGTCCTGGGGAGATCAGATATAGTGAATGCAGAGTCCTGGGGAGATCAGATATAGTGAATGCAGAGTCCTGGGGAGATCAGATATAGTGACTGCAGAGTCCTGGGGAGATCAGATATAGTGACTGCAGAGTCCTGGGGAGATCAGATATAGTGAATGCAGAGTCCTGGGGAGATCAGATATAGTGAATGCAGAGTCCTGGGGAGATCAGATATAGTGACTGCAGAGTCCTGGGGAGATCAGATATAGTGACTGCAGAGTCCTGGGGAGATCAGATATAGGGAATGCAGGCTGCTGGGGAGATCAGATATAGTGAATGCAGAGTCCTGGGGAGATCAGATATAGTGACTGCAGAGTCCTGGGGAGATCAGATATAGTGACTGCAGAGTCCTGGGGAGATCAGATATAGTGACTGCAGAGTCCTGGGGAGATCAGATATAGTGACTGCAGAGTCCTGGGGAGATCAGATATAGGGAATGCAGGCTGCTGGGGAGATCAGATATAGTGAATGCAGAGTCCTGGGGAGATCAGATATAGTGAATGCAGAGTCCTGGGGAGATCAGATATAGTGAATGCAGAGTCCTGGGGAGATCAGATATAGTGACTGCAGAGTCCTGGGGAGATCAGATATAGTGAATGCAGAGTCCTGGGGAGATCAGATATAGTGAATGCAGAGTCCTGGGGAGATCAGATATAGTGAATGCAGAGTCCTGGGGAGATCAGATATAGTGACTGCAGAGTCCTGGGGAGATCAGATGTAGGGAATGCAGGCTGCTGGGGAGATCAGATATAGTGAATGCAGAGTCCTGGGGAGATCAGATATAGTGACTGCAGGGTCCTGGGTTTAGGAACACATTTTTATTTAAATCATTTTTATTGCTGTCACGGGGATTGTAAACATCCTTGTGACAGAAATAAGCATGTGAATGGTACTCTTTATGTACTTAAAAACACCAAGATCTAAAAAGGCGCCGTTGATATCCAAGTAAACCGGAAGTGATGTCATGTCATGGCCAGTGGCGTATTTAGGTTTTGTGCTGCCCTAGGCCTGACTAAACTTGTGCACCCCCTAATTTAAATATGACCAACCCCTTCCTGTCAAGGCCACACCTCTTCCTGTTTACGACCCGCCCTGTCATCTTTAAACCACAGACCACAGCCACAGTCTATCAGTGACCATCAGTGTAGCCTCATCAGTTCCCATAAGTTCAGCCTCAGCAGTGCCCATCATCATACCATCATATCATATCATACCAGGAGGTAGCAGTGTGACCGCTTTATGGGGGTGCCAGACTGATTTGCCTCCTGGACCCTGCCCTCCAGCCCAATTCGCCCTATAAGACTGGCACTATACTAAAAGTGTGTAACGCAAGGTGTCAGGAACTCTTTTTAGTGGGGGAGGCGGGAGGAGGCTGTTTTTTACTTCTGTATGGTGCAGCTTTTTTGCTGCCCCCCTGCAAAGTGCTGCCCTAGGCTTGGGCCTTGTTGGCCTAGGCCAAGATACAGCACTGGTCATGGCTCCTGGATTACTATAGCGGATTGCCGAACAAAGCGGATCCTTGCTTTGTTACGGATGCGCCGGCTGGTCGCTCGGGTCTCCTGCTGGGACTTGCTGTATGGAGGTGGAGATGTGGTCACAAAAATGTAAATTGTCCCCGTAGCGCCGGGCAGGTAAAGTCATGAATGGAAGTTTCTCCCACACCCAGAGGAATGGTCATGTGGCCCCTTGACTTGCATATGGCTTCATGGCCTTCATTAGTAAACAGTGAAGAGATCTGTACTGCTCTGTATTATTGTTTATCATACAACTCACAGTACAACGCTACAGAATTTGGTGCCTCTATGAAATATTACAAATAATGGGAAATTGCTCAGCACACAAAGGGAGACGGGACTTTCAGGGTTACCTGTGGGATGCATGACTGCTCCATTATCTTCAGCAGAAGGCTTTGATCTTGTTCTCGGACTGAATCTTTTGCATCACCTAATCGATCGATTAGATTTGGCAGGACTGGAAAGAGAGAG